>NC_047674.1:921961-1134461 GCF_011762505.2 Arvicanthis niloticus | reverse complement strand
CCTAGTATATACAATGTTTAACTGGGCATATAGCCAGCTGGAATCAAGACTCCATTTCCTGGCCTCTCATGACTAGATCTTCCCAATTGCATGTACACTAAAGCTGTGCAACTTCCAACAAATGTCTTCAAAAGGAAAATAGATGCTTTTCCCTTCCACTTTTTCTTGCTCTGCTGACTCATCAGCAGACAAGAGTTTGAAGCCCCTGTCAGCACTTAGCCACACAAAGTGGATTGAAAAAGAGAGGGCTTGCCTAGAAATAGAGTAAGGTAGAAGAAAAGCCATGAACCACTGTTTCCTGAGAGTGAAACAATGCGTTTGGCATGTTCTCTTTACTGTTGAATGAATTAAATCTTCATTAATAAACTATATAACATGTCGTGATGCACTATTGGCATCAAGATGTGAACACTCTGAGGCACGGGGCTGCTGGTTATTCCCTCCAATATGGTGACCTTTCCCCTCTTGCACTACCTTCAGCACTTGGCTCAGCACAATCAGTGGCATTCTACACATGTTCAATATTTAAAAGTCTACACTTAGCAAACAATTTGGACTGTTCCAGACCATAAACATAAACTGCTACTTTGTTATTTTATATAATGATTTCTAAGGAACTTGTACACCTGTACCTTTAAGCTGATCTTTTGTCAGAAACAAGAAGATGGATTCTTTTTCTCTTCTGTTAATACTTTCTCCTCTTTAGGATGCCAAGAGAGTATTTTTTTAAGTTTATGTCCAGGAGATCAATAGACAGACAGACAGTGACACAGAAAGGAGGCAGACAGACAGACAGAGAGAGAGAGAGAGAGAGAGAGAGAGAGAGAGAGAGAGAGAGATATCTAAAAACTGATATCCAAACTTTATATCCCCTCCTAACTAAGTCTCCAGGTTATCAATGCAGACAACTCTTTACCTCTTTGATTTTTTGCTGAAAGTCAAGTCATGGTAGTATTCTTGAAGAAATATTTCATTTTCTTTCTCACAAATACAGTATCTTCCAGTTATTTATGTCACGTGCTAGAGAGGATAAAACTTAAAACAGCTCTGCAATCTGTCACTGGGCTACAGAGAAAATGCTAACACTGCAGCCAAGAACTGCTGGGCCACCCTAGTTAAACTGTCAATTCCTCAAGATAAGAATCTATGCCATCCATTTAAGTTTCAAATGTCATGCCGCAAAAAAACCCACAATATGTAAGGGTGTTTTTTTTTTACACCTATATATAACAGCTGTTACTACAAAAACATCAGAAGCCAGTAACTTGAAGGATTTAATTGAAGATAAAGGAGGCTTTATGAAAAATATTCTTTTCCATGTAAACGGCTAAGCAGATGCATGCTGCTATTCCCTCTGGTTCTAAGGCTCACCTGCCCTCCTTAGAACATCAACTCTTAAAAGATAATTGCGTTGAGTCATTTCCTAGCCACAGAGAAGGTAAGATTAATAAAGACTATTTGTTATAACTTTGCAACCAATTTATATAATGGATTCATGATAAATAACCACACTTAACACAAGCATTCATCAAAACCAATTTACACATCAATTTGTTCACTGTGCGTTAACCCACCCATTTGTAAGAATAAGTTGGTTTCTTTCTATGTCCCCCATTCTCTCTGTTAAAGTAAAAATTATTGTTAGATATGGTAATTTCTGGCTTTCATAGCGACAGTATTGATAGTGATGTATGCTGACTTCTCAGCCGTGGCTACATGATGTATAATTTTGCACAGCATGTTGCTTCAGTCTGAAGTAAGAGGAAATTATTGTTTTAAAAAATATAAAACTGTTATTGATAGCCTGTTCTTCACTCAGTAACTTGTCACCCCAGCTAGACACAGTTAACCCCAGGGGAGGCTGTGGGCTTCTATAGACTGTCTACTCTTAATTATTCACAGAAAAAAATGGATATAAATAGCACGATGAATGAAACTTGCAGATCACAAGTGCTTTGCTTATGGCATTTCCCTTTGGGTGTGGTGATGCATGCCTGCAGTCCCAGTAATCAGGGACTGCGACAGGATTGGGAGTTCAAAGCAGAGTGAGCTACAGAGTAAGAACTTCTTTGTGTCAAACAAAGCCAGGTGTGCACACAAATTATTTTACTACTATGTTCAAGGTCCCACCAGTGTTATCTTTCCACTATTATAGGAGTAAGACAGTTGTTTTCTTGGGATGTTCTAGAACATTCTGTGTATGAACATGTATGTTCATACACAAGTATGTAAATAGGTAACATGGACTCATAGTATTATACTGACCTGGAAATGTTGAAGCCAGAATTATTGCTTATGCTTGTTAAGAATAAAGTCTTCTGTAGAGGATCAAATGTTTGGGAAATCCATGCCATAGCTACATAATGCTTTGTCCTTTAAGGATACCATACCTAATTCCAGAAACCTGAGTGTGTTATCCAACACAGCAAAGGCTCCTGGCTGTTGTCTTTTAATTGTTAGTCCTGGCCTAAGAAGATGGTTCTGATTTACCCAGGACCTACTAATGCAGTCATATTACCTCATAAGAAGAAGAAAGGCAGGTCAGAGTTAGAAAGAAAAATATAGTCAGAGAGGTGAGTTGTAGGCTTACAAGTATAGTAGGCAGCCTCTGCGAGATAGAAAATACCTCCTGTTGCTATAACACAGTGCTGTGGATTGGCTATCTTGTGGACAATAGAAATTTGGGACTCACTGTTCTGGACGCTGAAGAGCCCAAGCTCAGGTACCAGTATATGTCTTGAGTGCTGCATCTGCACTGGAGACAGTGTGGAATCTTATCATCATGCCCCCACAGAGTAGAAGGCAGAGAAAGGAGAAAGCACTCCCTTCAGTGTCAGCCCTTTCACATGTGAGCTAATCCAACTCGTGAGGGGATCACATTTATCTTAGTGAGCCCCCTAAAGGCTGCAGCTCTTTCTACTGTTCTGTGGAAATTAAATGTCAGAATGAATGTTTGAGTAGAGACTATCATTCAAACTGTATCAAACCAGGAAGTGGGCTTTGGTTAAAGAATTCTGCCATCTCTCTTCTGATAGTCAGATGATCCACGACTGAGCTCCCTTCTTCCTGCCCTTTGATTCCAAACTGTGGAATGTATTTATCCGACAGTGCCCATGCCTATATATCCAACTATTCATTTCTCAGTGACTGCTTTGGCAAATGCTTTCCTGCATGACTATGCTGGTCATTTTAAAAGTGACTACTATTCATTTTATTCTATTTTACAATATGAATCTTACATATCATATCAGCTTTTGTTTGGCTGATGTCATGCTAGCTCTCAGAGAATGAACTTCTGTTTCTTCCTAGTGTCCTTTGCTAATTGCTAATGTTATTCTTTTTTTTCCCTTAGATTTATTTTATTTATATGAGTTCACTGTAGCTCTCTTCAGACACGCCAGAAGAGGGCATCGGATCCCAATATAGATGGTTGTGAGTCACCATGTGGTTGCTGAGAATTGAACTCAAGACCTCTGGAAGAGTAGTTAGTGCTCTTAACCACTGGGCCATCTCTCCAGCCCCATGTATGTTATTTCCCCTAAGAAAGAAAATGTTCCTTAGTTATATGTATCATGTCTATCTGAGACCTTAAAAAACAACAACTGATTAATGGTAGAAAATATTTTATTTGTATGTATAGTGTCTCTGTGTGTGCATATTCGTGTATGTGGGTGCACATGTACATATAGGTGCCCAGGATTGTATGAACATGTATGTAGAGGACAGAGACAAATATCATAGGTCTTCTTTAGTCACCCTCCAACTTATTGTCCAAGACAGGTCTCTCAATGAATCTAGAGCTTGCCAATTTCACTTCACTTGGTGGCCAGGAAGCCCCAGGGAGCCTCCTGCCTATGCTTCCCTAGTGTTGGCTACAGGCACGTGCATCTGTGCCCAGCATTTCGTATGAGTGCTAAGGATCCAAAAGTACAACCTGCTGCCTATATAACCAATACTCTACTGACGAGCCATCCTCCAGCCCCAGGGCTTAGACACCAGACTTCTAATCTTCCTTCATCCTGATATTTATATGGACTGTTATTTATATGACTGGAATGAATTATATCTTTGGGATTATATTCTGCATAGGTTCCTTTTATTTTGGATTTGTGCTAAATAATTTTGTTACTTCTATCCCTGAAGATAATGGTTCCATTCTCTTGGGTAATACCTAGCTCTACTATTAACTCTTGCTCTTATGAAATGAATGAACACATACCACTATGCTCAAACCCCATCTTACAGTGGCTGTGCATAGAAATGGTGTGTTGTTTTCTAGGCCCCTCTTCTAGACAACTGATCCTGAGCCACATTCAAAGTCTGTGAAATGGTGGGTTTAGGTTGCACAGATGTGCAAAAAAGGCCAGGGGCAGGGGGGTAGCATGTAGCTGTGCACGAAACCATGGTTCTGGCTTCTTCTCCAGGCAGGAGTGCAAAGGCCCCATAATCCATGAGCCTTGGCATCTCATGCTATTTATTGTGATTTAGTGTGGTCATTGGCTGTGTACTCATGAAGATCACAGAAGATGAGAGTCTCTTGAAGCATCCAGCTGATGCTGAAAAATATTCAACCTGTTCAGATCAAGCTGCTTAATCAAGGAGATGGATAACAATTCCACAGTCTTGCAAAGCTCTCAGACGTCTTTACATTGCAGACCATCTTCATTGAACCACAGTGATGATGACTGGGGGTGGGAGGAGGAAACAGCAGCATGATCGCTGCCTACTTTGCTAACCACAAGCGAACCACAAGTGATGAAAATAAGAGCTAAGGAATTTCTCTGAATAGCTCTAGAGGTGGCTTCCCCTGTGTCAAATGCAGCAGGACTCTGGTGACCTGTTACCCATGGGCATGGGCGTTGCTGAAGTTCTAACTAGAATCTCTTCTCTCAGCCTGTGAGGATGATGGACATGCACCCTGTGGTCCCTTTGCCGTATACTTTCAGGTTCCATAGCTCGCCACAAAGAACCCCAAGGAACATTCCATCTAACCTAGGTCAGGAAAATCGCTTACACGGCACAAGAAAAAAGGGAAGACAGCTGCAAGAAGTAAACTTTTTTTGGCAGTTGGCTTTCTTCTGAGCACAGCCATTAATCCTGCTGTCAGGAGGAATAAAGACACTTCCTGAAGAAGGTGTGAAGAGCTGAGTGGGGTTCTGGTAATACCCAGGCACAGCAGCATATAAATGCCAGTAAGCCTTCAGAGCCTCCCTCCCCCTGCTTAGAACTCTGCAACAGACCTATGTCAGATCTTTACTAAAATAAACTCTTTTCCTTCAGACCCAGAAATAAAATACTTAATCTCTTTGGGAGACAACTGGTCCACAGAAAAGCCGAGATATTTTTATTTATTGATTTCTGTTTTCATGTTTGAAGGGAATGAGGATTATATAAAGATGAGAGGGAGAGAGGAAGATAAGGAGAAAGGGAGGGAGGGAGAGAAGGAGGGTGGTAGAGAATGGGGAAGGAGAGGGGGAGAACTGAATTGAATTGAATTATTCTTTAAATACCCTGTCTATCAAATCCTGTTATGACAAAGGAAAGCAGTACAGCTATAGTAGTGCTTCATTCATTTCTGACTGATTCACACATTGCCGAATACTCTGTGCTTGTGTCTGTTCAGGGGCCCCAGCCATGGGTATCTGTGATGACCTGTATGAGATAGGCCACTCAGGGCAGTCCTCAAGTGGCCGCCCTGCTGAGCAGCATGGTCCATTTCTGCTGCTTGGGCCTTGTTAAGACCCATTTTCTCCCACTGACCCCCTTCATAAGACTTCTTTATCCATTGATAAATAGTCTTAGGTCTTTTTATTCATTCTCTGAAAGCTGCTCCCAGTGCCCACTCTTCTCTGATGTTCCAGAGCCTAGGGTGGTGCTGGCCTCTAAGCTCTGAAGCATGCCAACTCCTCTGTGTTGATTTCTGAGTCTACATTAGACAAGGTGGTCCTTCTAGGTGGCAAAAATGCAGAGCTTGTGATAAAGTTCTGACTGCTCCACCCACAAAATACAGGGCATTAAGCCAATTTAAAATAACATTTGCATCTCCATTTTCTGTTAAAAAAAATCACCAGTATTGACAATTTAGCTGATATTTGATGTGCTGCTGGTCAAGGGGAAGCAGTCAGAGATGCAGTAATTTCCTCATTATCATGATGTGCTCAAATAAATAACTTATATAAGTTCAGCATTGATAAAAAAAATTATTTCAGTAGAAATAGTATATTTTGCCCCCAACAATAGTCACTTGAATGAACAGGAACAGTCTGGATTTAGACACACATTATATATATATATATATATATATATATATATATATATATATATATATATAGATATATATATATATATTATACCACTTGGGTCTGTTAGTGAAAGGTCAAATCAAGTCATCATGTTCTTTCTCTCCAGTTTGTGTTTCCAGAATCTAAATTAAGTATTTTTATTGTGTTTGTATTTTAATTTTATTTTTGTTTAGTCTTTAGTCTTTTTTTTACAGTTCCGATTTTATCTCCCCTCCCAGTCCACCCTCTGACTGTTCCACATCCCATACCTCCCCCTCCCATCTCCAAGAGAATGTCCCCACCCCTACCCCCACCTCACCAGACCTTCCCACTTACTGGGCTTCAAGTCTCTTGAGGGTTAGGTGCATCTTTTCTGACTGAGTCCAGACCCAGCAGTCCTCTTCAGTGTATGTGTCTGGGGCTTCATATCAGCTGGTGTATGCTGCCTGGTAGGTGGCTCAGTGTCTGATATATCACAGGGGTCCAGGTTAGTTGAGACTGCTGGTCTTCCTATGAGGTCACCCTCCTCCTCAGCTTCTTCCACCCTTTCCCTACATCAACCACAGGGGTCCCCTGCTACTGTCCACTGGTTGGGTGTAAATATCTGCACCTGGCTCTTTCAGCTGCTTGTTAGGCCTGATCTACCTGAAGTCAGAGTTAAATTTTATTTTTAACTGACAACACAAAACTATAATGGTTGCCTGGATGAGTGGAGTGTTGAATAGCACTTTACTATTGTATACCATTTGAATCTGGTCTAACAAGAGCTAGACCTTCAAATATCTTTGATTTACCTACGGTAAAGACACCACAGTTTCCTGTCCCCTGTCTCCTTCTCCCTTCTGGTGGCCTATTGTGCACCACGCTGGACTGGAGAGAGGGAAGCTTAGCTGGGAAGAGTGGGCACAGGTACAGGCAGGATCTTGGTAGGTAGTGAGACTCTGGGCAAAGAACACACCCAGGAGCAGTTGGTGTGTCAGAGAACTGGTTCTGTTTATTGGAGGGGAGGGAACACAGGCTATTCAGACCTTGGGAGTGTGAATAGGGGATGTTGGGGTGAGTATACAGCTTTGGCCAGGGTCATGGTGCTGGGGATCCCTCATTTCTGTGAGGAAATATTCCAGGTGCTGTTGGGCATGACCTTATAATAGGAAAAAAAAAAAAAAAGGAACTTTAACCTGGCTACTGGCTACTGACCTCCTCTGATGAGTCTGGGGTGGGAGTTGGGAAGTCTAGAGGTCTGCTCCATACTCTAGGACATGCAGGCCCAGGGCAGTGGGAGTGATCCTAAGAGTTTTGGGATCTGGACACACCTCGATTCCACTCTTGCTCCAGGCCTGCTTCCTACAGCTCCCTGGCCCCACAGAAATTATAAGTCAGAGAGTTGGTTTAGAGATTAAGGGCACCTGTTGATGTTGCAAAAAGACCTTGGCCCAATCCTCAGCACCCACATGGAAGCTCACCACCTCTTTGGGGACCAAGCAGGCATGTGGTGAACAGAAGCACATGCAGGCAAAGCACTCCTACACATAAAATAATATAAATAAACCTAAAAAATAGCTAGGCATGATTCTGCATCCTCTGCACCACTGAGGCGAAACTCTGAGAAGCTAGACTACATTTACTCTGTGCCCACTGTGGATGCTGGGCTCAAGGGATGTGACAGTGTACCCTCAGGAGGCAGGAAAATGCAGCCTAAGATATGGGAGGCCAAAGCTGGGTTACCTGACTCCCCGGAGTTCAGTGACTGCTGGAAACTGAGCAGAGGAATCAGAACAGAGAGTCCAGGATCCACCACCCTGTGATGAGGAGCCCAGAGCTGGGGGACTCCCAAACTCCTGGATACCCAGACACTGCCACTGGGTCTCAGAGAGTTGGAAACTGAGTTGGGTGAACAGGCTGAGGAGCCCTGGGCCACAGGGGATGGGGAACTCCAGCCTAGCTCATCAGTGATTGTCCTTAGCTTACCTGTGATTGTCTGGGAGCATGGAGGGGCCTTCTGTAGGAGACTTAGACTATGCAGCTCTGTAGAAAAGGGCTTCCTCCATGATCCCCACTGTGATTCTTGATGAACGAGACAGTGCATGGTTATCCACACATTTATTGATTGTTCATCGTGGAAAATGGGTGCATTCAACCTCTTCAGGGTGGACTGGAGATTAAATACCAGGAATTTTTGCAGGAAGGAATGTCCAGGAAGGGAAGCTTATTGACTTAACCCTCAGGGCCTACAGATACCTCATTAGCCTGGAGAACTCTGTTTTGATCTATGGGACCATAGGCTACCTTCTTATGTAAGTAGTGTGGTCACATGACAGGTCAGAAGCAGGTGAACCCATCCTCTCTGGGTTTTGGGGTTTCCAACATGTTCAGCCTTATGACGTTTCCTAGCATGGTCCACTGCTCCACAGCTAGGTAATAATGGTACATGTCAGGGGCAGCCCTGCTTGTACACTGAAGACCTAAAATCAGCCATAGGCCTAAAATCAGCAATAGGCCTGACATACATGCCTGCTAACACAAAGTCTTGGGTCTCTGTGGAAAACAGATAGCTATAAGATATTGTAAACAGGCAGCTTTGGTGGAAATTTTCCAGCCTGGATAGTCATAGACCTTGTGGATAGGCAGCCTTGGTGGATAGTACCAACTTAGATAAGGACAAGTGATTCATAAACAAGAGTTATAGTGATCTGTTTCTTGAATCTTCACCCAGCCGATACTCTGTTCTGGAAGATAACTGTACTCCCCCTGAACACCTACGCTCCTGAGTCATCCCCTTCCCCACATCCTGCCTCTATGTGCATATAACCCGTGTGAAAAAAAGTAAAATCAGCAGTTTGATCAGACTATAGACAAGCTGCTGTTCTTTAAGCTCGCCAGTGTCCCCATCCTTTTTTCAGGTCCCCTGACCCCATGCTCTCTCTGGACCCCTGTTTAATGCTTTGTTGACCAGGGCAGATATACTCTTTTAATCCCAGCATTCAGGAAGCAAAGTAAAGCAAGTCTTTCTGAGCTCAATGCCATCCTGATCTATGGGGTGAGGACAGCCAGGGCTACACAGAGAGACTCTGTCTCAATAACCCTGCCCTTTCTTTCAGCCTGAGACGTACAGAGCTAGCAGGTAGTCACTCCACTGCACAACAGTACACCGCAGTTGCTAATGCCTACCTAATTCTGACTTAGTACTCACCCATCAATCCCTTTCCACCTTTTCCTTCCTCCTACTTAATGTTTATTAGAAAATTCACCAATAGCATACTGGCATTTATGGAAACAGTGATTTGCACGAACAAACAGACATTTCTACTTTCATAGACTCACTTGGACCTCTAGATCCTGTGATCTGAGACTATCACTGTTATAACACTTGGTGGTTTTGCACTGTATTCTCATTTCCAGTTGTCTTAATCCTCCTCCTGAAACAACTGAAGTCCTTCATCCCTACCTATAGTCATTAGGAAATGACATTCACTCTGCTTTCTCCTTCTACTTCCAATGCTTCCTGAAAGCAGTGTGTGTCAGAAACTGCCTTCCGCCACAGTATGTGAGTGTCTTGTGCCACAGAGATAAACAATGCCACTTTCTGATATATCTGGGTGTAAATGATGCTGATGTATTTTGGAATCTGCTTGTATGAAGCCACTGGAGTCTGACTAATGCATCTGGACAGGGGTGACATTCTTACTCTCTTGTGGGCTCGAAGATCCTCTGTGACAAAATGGGAGTTTGCTTTCCTCCAGAATTCAGCAGTGAGCTCTAGTAGCCCAAAAGTAACAGGACATGGGCATCACATTCATTGCTAGGATTCGGGGACTGAAAGCCCTGAAATAAGGGTTCCTTAGTCTGTTCCAACACACCACAGAGGGAGTGAATATACAAGGCCACACCAGCAATAGTAGTGTTTCCTCACTGACCCCATTGTCATCCAACACTGTTAGGCCCTGAAGGTCTAACAGTGTTTATGGTATCTTTGGATATTCATTCCATGACTAAAGTACACGGTTAGGGTTTATGAGTTCAATTCATTAAAAACAAATTGAAATAGTGTATTCTAAGAGTTTTAAATATCTCAAATTTCATCAAATATTATATTGTTTTGTTTGTAGCCTAGGAGCAAAAGGTATGTTGATTTCCTTGGGGTGTTTACTGATTTTAATATGTAATAAAGATACTATACATTTACTGAAAACATCATTTTTTTCTAATGAGTTTTTCGTAATATCAGAAGATATAACAATATTAAATAAACCTTCCTGCCAGAAGTGACTGGTCAGAATGAGGAAAAATGCCTCATTTAAAAGGGTGGTTTGCTCCTGAATACCTGAGATGCTTGTGGCTTCCTTGAGAACAGGGCTGAGTTTCTGGCACCTTTGTTCTCATACAGACATTGTTGTTCTCCTAGAGTAAATAATATTTTCTTAGATATCCCTTTCCATTATCAGTGGAAACTAAGGGGAGACTGAAGTGGCTAATGAAGAAGGACATAGCAGATAACGACTCCTTGCAAAAATGTGGAACTTAAATGCATACGTATGTACTTACATGTATGTAGGTGCATACTGCATCTGATGCTGATCTTCATCATGTGCTCCTCACAGATGCTGCAACTTGCAAGCAACATCAGTTCTAAACCATGATGGCATTAGGGACAGCTGAATGCACTGTCTTGTTGCTCTGTTAAGCAGACACAAGTGCTGTGTGCTGACTAAAACTTGTATATCTTTCCTCAGAGCACTGACTTATGAAGTAGCTCCTTCTGAATTCTACTCAAAGTATTTTAAGCTTTGTGTGTTAAGAAATCAAAGTTAGAAGTGGATCATAGAATTACTGTTAAAATCATCTGCAATCTAACTGGAGACATTTTTATAGGTCATGTTTCTATGTAAATAGCACAAGAAACTCCTGGGCAATTTAACCAGAAATTGTTGGGATTTGGGAGGTTCTATAACCTGTGATAGCCTTGTATAGGAAGATGGGAAAAACTCAGCTCAGGGAAATTGGGTGACAGTTTTCTCAACAAGCTTCCAATGAGAGGTAACATTGCCAAAGAGGCTTGGGATTTTTTGTTTGTTTGTTTGTTTTCATTTTTTCTTATTCTTCCATCTATTGACTTAAGACTCTATAAGTTCTATAAGTTCACATATCTAGAGTACCCAGAGGAAATGATACTTTCTCCCAAGAAGAAGTCAGTCTAACCAAGGAAAAAATTATTTCCTAAAGGAAAAAAAAAAAAAATCAGACATTTAGGACCAGATCAAAAATGGAAGAATTCTAACCGGGTGGTTGTGCACACCTTTATTCCTAGCCCTGGCGGCAGAGGCAAGCTAATCTCTAAAATGGTCTACAGAGCGAGTTCCAGGGCAACCTGAACATAGAGAAACCCTGTCTGGAATAACAAAAAAAAAAAAAAAAAAAAGGGGGGGGGGGACACTAAACCAGAGTAAAGGCTTCTTCCTTTTGCTTACTATCTAGCAGGAGATTTCGAATGTCTTTAAATCTGTAAAGATGTAACGGAATGAAAATGATGGCTTACTCTGCACTTCAGGCCCAGGTTCCCTCGTACATGGAGGGTCATGTGCTGACAGCCTGAACCCCCCTCCCCATGTAAAATAAGTATTTAGACTCCCCACATAGAAGTGTCTCAATCTTGGTATTTCAACTCTAGAGAAAATTTCAAGTAATAAGACATTTAGTGAACAGAATTAGAAAAATGTATAAATGTATTTAAGCTGCTATAAGACAAAAAAAAACTATATCTGAGTGCTGTACGTTGTTTTCTAGCAAGAACAGCTTTGTGACCACCATGCTCAGCAAGATCAAATTAATCCACTGTGGTGCCTCTCGATAGAATTCTCCTTTCCCTTCAGGATTTGCTGAAAAATGAAGGTTACCCCATCCTTATTTTGATCTGTTCAGCTTCATTTATCCATAGATTTTTCAAGAGGTGAAACAATGGTGTGGCTGAGAGCTGCCAGGGACTGGTCAGAGCTCCAGAGATTTAGCCAGAATATCAGAAAATACGTAGCTTGTGAAGCCTTAGAAATGCTGCAAAGGTTTGTCAAAAGGAGGGGAATTACTTATGTCAGAAGGAAGAATCACAACAGGAATGTGTGGGTATTTGAGTCGATGAACTCAAAACCGAGGTGAATTTAGCCTTTGTTTGTTAATATAATCCAAAAGCCCTTGAAATCCAGCAGGCCAAAAATGGTCTCTACAGTGTGGGCCCATCAATGAGATCTCTGAATTTACTTCAGCTGATGGTGGCACATGAGCAGTGTGGAGGGGAAGTGTGGAAGGGAGACACTATTTTGAGCAAGAGCTGGCTCTAACATTCGCAAGTCTTCTAAGTGTAGAGTTAGAACAGGGGAAGAATTAGTTCAAAAGTCCAACAGTGAATTGTGTTAAGGGTAGGACTATTTTGTAGTGTGTTTATATATTTTTTAGAAGTTCATGCATGAATATTGTATTTAAATCATTTACACCTCTACTCCCCTCCCCTTCCTGCTCATAAACTCTTCTTCTATAGCCATTATTGCCATCAGGGAGGGCTGACTGGCTGACAGCTTAGGATTGGACCTGTCAGGGGTTTCGTCACTGAAGGAGACAAAATCTCCTCTCCAATCGGTCACCCATGGCTCTTCATCTCGAAATGAGGTCTTGTGAGAAGTCCCCTAGCAACATCAACATGTAAACCAATGTGGTCATTACACAGAGCTTGTTGAGGCAACCATATTGTTGATATTTCATAGGCATGGCCTCCAGTTATATCTGGAAGGCATTATCATATAGCAAGCATCCTGGTCTTCAGTTCTTAATGATCTTTATACCCTTTCTTCTACAAAGTCCTCACATCAGATGATACACAGCCAATAAAATAAATCCATGTGCCCAAGTCCTATTGCAAAAATACAAACAATATTAAAAACCAAGACAATATGTATCCTCTGCAAAAGATCACCGACCCTAAAGATATATTCTCCAATGGAAATTACCTAGACAAAACACAGGAGAGGGAATTTAAATGCACAATGATAAACTAAATCAAAAAATTTAAGATTACAAAAAAAAAAAAACCATTCAAGTAATTCAGAAAGGACAAAATCAAACACCTTAATGAACTTAAAAAGGACAGAAATGAACTCCTAACTGAAGTCCATGAAAACATAAAAGAGCAAACAAAAGTATGAAGATGACACAGGGTTTTAAAACTGAATTTGAACTGAAGACAGGACTGAAAAAAAAAATCACAGATTCAATTAGAAAAGTCAAGGGAAGGCCTTAACAGCATAATGGTTCAAATTGAAGACAGAGAATCAGGACTTGTAGATAAAGTAGAGGATTGGACCAGTCAACAAGGATAGAGTTTCAAGAAATTATACTCATTTTGTTTTGTTTTTGAGAATTTCATACTATTTGTTCTAGTTAGTTTCCTTTTCTACCAGTTTCTCCCAGATTCACCCCTTACTATGTCCACCCAAACTTGTGTCCCCCATTTACTTATTAACCCGTTAAGACCTATTTGTGCTGCCCATATATTCTTGGCCTTCCATAGGAGGGTGGTCAGCTTGTCAGGGGGCAAACTCCTAAAAAACCTCATTCTCCCCTGAGTAGCTATCAATTGCCAATATATGCTGGGCTAAGGGTGGGACTTCATGTCCAATTTTTTTGTTCATTTTGAAATTTGTTCTGGCTTGAGCTTGCACTGGTCTTATGAGTTCTCAAATATGTGGTGTCTAGCAATAGAGGCTTGCTATCAAGTTCTGCAGGATAAGCAATAGTGTTAGCAGTGACATGTAATGTTCGGAGGCCATGGGAGCCCACTGACCATCAAAAGCAGTCAATTAGACTATTGAGAGCTCATATGTGGAGCTGTATGCAGCTATTTCCTCAGAGTCATCTATCACCTCTGACCCTTAAATTCTTTCTGTGCCCATCTACAAACATCCCTGAGCCTTAGAAAGAAAGGATGTGATACAGAGGTTTCTTTTAGAGCTGAGCATTTTGTAGTCCCTTATTTTCTGAACTTTGACCAGTTATGGGTCTCAGTGTGAATCACTATCTACTTCAAGCAGAAGGTTCTCCAATAAGGATTGAGAGATGCACTAATCCATGGGTATTACAATAAGTCATCAGGGGTCAGCTTATACATAGTTAATACTATGTCCATTTAACAGAAAAGTAGTTGTAGAAGATCTCCTAGGATCTATGACTTCCAGGCTAGTCATCATTGTAGCTCACAGGGTTTACAGTTGGATATGATGGCTATTTTTTCCTGTAGTAGCATCTATACTATACTATAGTACCTTTCAGCATTTTGAAATCTATTCAATGTGGATGAAGCATCCAAGTCAGCACCAGCTGGATTTCTTCATGTTCTATAACTGAAATATGTGGTGTCTTTAGCAGTGGTCTTTCTATCAAGTTCTAGAGGACAGCCAATGATGGTAGAAGTAGTATTAATGTTTGGGGGCTGTGGGAATCCACTGGCCTTCAAAAGAGGTAGTGATGTTTGGCCCTGAGCTTTTAATTTGTTAGCCCGTGTTATCTAGTAGGAGCATTATCGCCCCATTACAGGAGACCTCCATTCTAACTCTTTAAAATTACAATATTTTTATTTATTCTTTGGGAATATCATACAATATATTTTAGACATGTTCATTCCCTCCTCCAATTCCTTTCAAGTTTTTCTCCTGCTTCCCAACCCACACAACTTCATATCTACTCCCTCTCCAAACCCGAGTTCAGCTTGTGTTGACTGACTACTCCTGCATGTGGGGTCTGCCCTGGAATGTGATTGTTATACCAAGTGTCATTCCATTGAAGAAAACTGACTTCATTTCTCCCAGCAACAATCAAATACCTCAGCCAGGTGTGACATTTGTGCCTGCCTCCTCTTCTTCATGCTGGATTCTGTCTGGTTTGAGCTTCTGCAGATCTTATTCATGAGCTCACAGACTCCATGAGTTTGCATGTACATCTTCCCTGTTGTGTCTGGAAAATACAGTTTCACTGAAGTCATCCACTTTACAATCTTCCTACCCCCCATAGATCTTTGAGCCATGAGAAGAGGGATGTGATATAGACATCTCCGTTAGTGAGGAGCATCCTCATACCCCTTCATTTCCATAGTTAAGCAGATGTGGCTTTCCATCTATTTTTCAAAAATAAAAAACTGTTTAAAAATAGAGCATAGACTAAACATATTTTTTTTAAAAGAAGAATCACAAATGACTCAGAGATATCTAAAAAATGTGTAGCATCATTAGCCATTAGGAAAGGTCAAATTAAAACAACTTTGAAATTTTTTCTTAACCCAGTTAGAATGGCTAAGATCAAACAGAATAAGTTACAATAAATGCTGGCATGGACATGGGAAAAGAGAAACACTCACTTCTGGTAGGAGTGCAAAGTGACGTAGTCACTATGGAAACCATTGTGGAGGCTCCTCACTAGAGATAGATCAACCACACAACACAGCTATACCACCCAAATGTCTGTATCCTAATATAGTGGTACTTGTTTATCTTGTTCATCTCTACCATATTCTCGATAGGATTGCATAGAATTTGAAAGCTTTGTTACAGTACAGAATAAGGAAACATTTTTGACTCTATTCTTGTAGATTAATATAAAGAATATAGAGAGAACTAGAAAAGTAACACACACACACACACACACACACACACACACACACACACACACACACACTGCTCTAAGAAAGAAATTAATTGAATGGACAGATACCAGAAGGAGAAATGCAATTCAAGTCTGCATTAAGATCCTGACTTATCCCAGGCATACTGACTACCATAAAGACAGCAAAGACCAACTGCTGATCAAGGGTAGAGAGCAGGGAACTCTCATACCCTGATGGCAGACATGTCACTAGGGTAACCACTACACAAGTCACTACAGAGGCCTCTCACAAAATGAAAAAGAACTATTGTATGCTTTGCTCTGGGCCCTTCTGGACATACACCTGAATGAGTCTATGTTAGTATAGTGCAATGATACCTGCACACTCATGTTTTATTACTTCTTAAGGTTTCTTCTCTTTTTTTACTATTTGAGTTGGGCACCATGACATGACTCATGGTGAAAGTCAGAGGACACTCTGAAGGAGTCAGTTCTATCCCTCAGCTTTATAGGTTCTGGTGGAAGCAAACTCAAGTTTATCAGGCTTGGCAGCAAGTGCCTATTCCCACTGAGCCACCTTACCCACCCTATATCCACATTTATTATGACATGATTCACAACAGCCAAAGTGTAAAATCAGCCTATATATTCATCAGCACATGAATAGATAAAGAAAATGTGGTATACATGCACAGCAAAGAATTATTCAAACAGCAAGGAAATCTTGCCATTTGTGGGGAAATGGATGGAATGAGAGATCAGTAGGTTAAATGAAATATGCCAGACCAAGAGAACAAATATTGTGTCTTTTGTATCATATACAGAATAAAATTTTAAGTACATTTTTAATTTATGCAAAAAATAGTTTGCATATTTAAAACAAAAGTAGAAGAGAGAATAGAAGAAGAAAGAAGAGGCACAAGATGGCCGAAGAGAGAACAAGGGAAGGCTGCGGGGGTGTCAGTATGAACAAGATACACGACATGATGCATGGAAATGCTGTGATAAATCCCACTATTTTACGCACTAATTAAACAATTAAAACCCTAATAAGGAGGAGGCACTGGAGCATGTCTGTCATTTTTGGGGCTGAGACCAAAAACATCACTTATGCCTAGGATCCAGAGAACAGCCTGGACAATATAGCAAAGCCTGCAACAACGAAATATCCTAGAGTTGAAAATTGTGGGCCACAGAGATGACTCGATGCATAAAGGTCCTTGCTGCCACCAAGCCTGACAACTTAATCACAACCCTCAGGACTTGGCTCACCTGGGAAAAGGATGGTGATTTGTATAAGCTTTGCATGGGCCTGTATTGGTGCCCCACTCTGCAAGTCAGGGCAGTCCTATGCTATCACAGATAAGCACAGGAAGTGAGCTGGTAAGGACGGAGTGAGGAAAACCCTTATGTGTTTATGGGACAGTGTAAGATAGTAAATTATGAGAAATATTTGAATTTTTCTGACATAGTTTGGCTTTCAATGCACCTACAACCTAGAAGCTGTGTTTTCGGGATCTATCTGGAGAAATAAAAATATTTTGTCACAAAACTTACCATGTCAAAACTTTTGTTGCCCAAACTGGAAGCAGCCATCAACAGGAGAGTGTGCAATGTCTTTGGTGTATTTGTGGTATGAAACAACAACTTATAAAACAAAAGGATAAAGATTCATAGACGTTGTGAATGAACCTTAAAAACTACACTGGGCTCAAGTTCCAGGCTCAAAAGAACACATACAACATGAATCCATCTACATAGATTTCTGTGGGTCAGATATGCTGGTACATGTATGTCTGTGATCCAATAGTTGGCAAGTTGAAGCAATAGGAAAATGAGTTCAAGGCCACCCTGGGCTACATGCATAACAATCCTATGTTTCAACACACATGTGGGGGGACAAATAAAATGAAGAACATAGAAAAAAGAAGTTGTACAATAGGTAAAAGTAATCGATAATTACAGAAGCTAGAACTAAATTTTTTTCTTCCACTTTGTAGGGAGATTGCCTGCTCAGAAATGTAGATAACAGCTTTAAAAGTACTGGATATGTTCTAAACAGTCTGTACCTTGATTACATCCTGTTTTCTTCAATATACAACTAACAATATGCATAAGAATAAAACTTCTATGCAGTAGAGAAATTATTCCTCCATATATCAAGATATACAAGGTGAAAGAACACAGGAACTTTATAAGAAACTTTTGAAAATTAGAAAAAAATGATTAAATTTTAAATCACATACAAATTTCCAAATGAACATAAGAACCTGAATGATATAGCAGCTATAAAATTATGTCAGCAGCCTTCCTAGACCATTCATTTCTCACTGAACTGGGAAAGGGTGTGTTTCTCTTATCAGGGAAAACTGCAAAAGAAGCAGAAAGATTGTTAAGAACCTGAGGATTGGGGACTCTGTTATGATACTGTGTCTCCTAGGAATGTCAGAAGCTACATACATAAAGTATCATCAACATGATTGCCCAAACCTGACAAGGACAATACAGGGAAAGTCTATGAGGCCCCAATCCTACACAAAGAACTACAGGGAACTAAAGAATTCTGAGAAGGGAGAAAGTCTTCCCCAGGGACCAGCACAGCAATTAATCATTGGTTTTCAACTGGTCATGGCTAAAGACATACATACAAGTAACATTATACAGACTGAGCATGTTCTATTTAGAAACATATATGTACACATGTATAAATATAACAGCATTTAATGAAAAGAGGCCATGAATCTGAAAGAGAGCAAGGAAAGATACAAGAGAGGATTTGCAGGGAGGAAAGGGAAGGGGGAAATGACATAATTATAATCTCAATAAAAGAAGCAATAAAAAGCAATTTGAAACTCTGACAATATCTCCACCTCTGCCTATTTACAAATCACTTGTCCTGTGTCAGAGATGCCTGAGGTTTGCTCTTGGGCTTGAGTCTGCTGAGGCTTGTCCTCAGGAGAATAGCAGAGAAGAGACATGGTAATAAGAAGAGCTTGTGAAGATGGAATGAGAGACAGGATTTTTGTACCTACAGGCTTGAGGCCACCTGGAAGAAGACCCAAGTGAGGCCCAGCCACAGCTAGAGCCTTTGGATGGAAATTGTTCTTCCTACACCTCATTTCTCACTCTTGATCTCAGAACTGGGGATGAGTGTGTTTCTTTTATTTGGGGTTATAAATCCATGGTCTTTGGTGTGACAGCTCCAAGATACAAATACCGACATTTCTGAGAAACAATAAAATAGTTATTAACAGAGAGTGTAGTCTTCATGCGTCGGAATGGGTATCTGAAAAGGGTAATGTGTATCCACAACCATAGAGAAGAAACTTTATCCACATGGTGCTCATATATGCAAATGAATGTAGATCCTATATTACCTTTAATACATATCTTTATTCAATAATAACTATGTCAGTAAATGAAAGAACAAATGAATCATCAACATTTGGAAATTGAGATAAGAGAATTAGAAACTCTAAGTTGTGACACCCACTGAGACCCTAGAATCCTTAAATTTGACACTTTGGGCAATTTGTAGCATCACTGTTTCCTTGGCGACTTTACATAAATATTCAGCTCCTTATCTTTCTAACTCCTCTGTTAACAATCAAGACAATATATAATAATATATAAAGTAAGACGTGGTTAAAATGAGTCCCGATTGCCAGCACGTGTTTCATCTTATCACAAATATCTGTATTAGGTCAGCTAGTTTGGGATTTACCAGATACAACAGGTTGTGGCCAGATATTTAGCCACTGTCCCTACAACTTCACTTGCTCAAATACAAGAGTACCCTGTTGTCACTTTCAATAAGCCATGTAGGAACTTCTGGACTCTTTCACTACTGTGAATGACCATGGTGAGATGGAAAGCCAGGGTATTTGGTTCAGAACTCTCTTATTTCCTTTTATATTTCCTTATACCATAGTGACTTAGATTTGGACTATCCCTGGTGCATGAATTTTTAGCCTGGAAATCATAGATACCCAAAGTGTCTGTAATAAATTTGAGAGGGTCAATGACTTTGGTGTTTATTTGTTTTTGCTTTTCGTTAGTGATTTATTTTCATTTGTGTATATGTATGTGAGCCTACATGAATATATGTACATCTCATGCATGAAACAGCCCCACAGACCAGGTGAGGGTGTCAGGTTTCCGAGAACAAGAGATATATTCAGTTGTTAGCTGCCATGGAGATGCTAGAACTGAACCAGGCCATCTGCAAGAGGAAGCGCTTCACTGCTGGACCATCTCTACAGCCTCTCTCTGTGAATTTGGATGTAAGCTGTACTGTTAGATATATTCACTAGTCTCCAATTTTATTATATATTTTTTCTGTTTAGAATAGAATAAATACATGTGTTGCCAACAGACATAAAATATTTTCATATAGATTTACAAATTTTGAAGCTATTTAGGTATGCCATTTAAAGTTATAATTAGCAGACCTGCGGCTAAATCATAGATGACACATAAATGTAAGTCATTTATATTACTATATTCAAATGACTTTTATGGTATATTGACAGTTCCCTATAATCTTACTTTATACAATTAAAATTGTTCTAATGAGCTTGTGAGTACCCAAATTAAAGAAAGCATCTGGAGAGGCATCAATTCCATGTTTTGATTTTCTGTTCTAATTGGGTATTTGATATACACACACTACCATGCTCCCAGTTAGCCCTCTTTTATTTACTCCCCAAATTCCGACAAGGATAGGAAGATAAATTTGAACAGTCACATGCTATATACTGCTTTATAAATACTTTCTTTAGTTCTAATTTCACAATTTCCCCAATTCCTTGAACATATAAGCATAGCAATGTTGCCACAGAGATAAGTTTTTGCAAGAGTGAATTAAAAAATTATTAGTTCATTTTGAAAATGTTACCATAATATTTTCCCTCTAGTGCATTTGTAAACGAGCACAAGTATTATTTGTTATAATCTAGGTGTCTCTACTGTTCTTAAATGATGAAAGTTATTTCTGAGCCTGTTTATCTGTCTGCTCCCAATATCTTCAGTTTTAACTAGGCAAATTAAACAGATTCTTTTCAGAAAAGAGATACAAATGGCTATTAAATACATGGTGAAATGTTCACATCATTTGCACCTCAAGGCTACACTGAGATTTCATCACAACCAAGTTGTTGTGGTTAGTTTATGAAGATAAATACTAACAAATGCTGCCAGAGATGTGGAGATAAGAATATTTACACACTATGGGGGATCATGCAAATGAGTCTAGTCACTATGTAAAACAATATGAAGACGCTTCTAAAAAAAGAAAATAGAATTCAAACCACTTTATCATCTACCCATCTACTCCCAGAGATGTATACAAGGCAAATGAAGTCACCACCCAAAAGAGATACCTATATTCCCATATTTATTGTAGCTCTATTCCCAATACCTAAGCCATGGAATTGGCTGAAATGTTCATCCACTGATATGTAGCTAAGTGGGAGTCATCGTTTGCAGCAAAATGGGCACAACAAGGACTGAGCATCATGTTCAGCAAAATGTATATACAAGAGAAAGAAGTACAGAGCTGGGGGCTGAAAGAAGAAAATGATTGCTGGGACTGGGAAGAGGGGACAATTAATGTTAATAATTAAAATTTTAATAAAATCCTGAGATCCTTATGAGAAACCTCAGATCCCAGTGTTAAACATGTATCCTTTTGTTTCTCCAAGAAAAATTTGCTTCTGAGTGGCAGCTGAGCATCTTCAGCCCACTCTTCCCACTCATGGTGAAACCTTGATGTATCTCTTCTCACCTGAGAATGCTCTGAATGGAGGAGATGCTTCTGCTGAGAGATTCGGGAGACAAGTGTCAAAACCCAGTTCAAATCCTCCATGTTTCTCACCCCAGACCTCACCCCAGCTGAAGTGTAGCTTCATGTCATGTAGAACCTGTATAAATGGCTATTCCCCTTTCAGGCCCCTATTCCTGTGACAATGTGCTACTTTTAAACTATGTTGTTAGATCTTGAATATTTACTCATAGTTTTTTATTCTTTAAGAATTTCATATGTATTTACAGCATGCTGTGACTATATCAAGGACCAGCTCTCTTCCTTAACAGTTCCAGATCTCCCAACATGTCTTCTTAAGTCCATGCCCTCTTTTTTCTATCCACTCTTTTTGCTCCTAACCTAAGAAAGAGAAAAATGTCCTCTCTAGCCTGCTACTCCTAGGGGGTTCCTAGGAACCCTGTGAAATGAAGGCCTGGAAAGTCAAGCTCCCTAGGTACTGTTTCCCTTGACCAGATACATTCATGATTGTAGTTTAGCTGTTTTAAGCTTAAGACTTTGCAGATGAAGTTATACAATGTTATTGTATCATGAGATAAGCAATCAACTAAGCAAGAAAATGTCCACGATTTCACCTCTTCATGGGTACCCATATTTTAAATTTCATTTGTTGCTACTTTGAAAGCAAATATGAAGTTTCAAATATTTTTCTAATCCTAAGCATTTATTTCTCAAACACTCAATTTGGGCCAAATCATTTCTGTCTTCTCACACACAACTGACTTGCTTCAGGGTTAGTTCACAGTGTAATCCTTTTGGAGATGTTTTAAGTACATGTTTGACTCCATTCGTGAAGGGCCAGCAATGCCCACAACTCTTGTAACACAAGGTCAGCTGTAAATAGCTGTGATAAAATTCATGCATGCAGAGGCACTAACAGCCATGTCACAATTGACACTTGTGTGACTGCAGTTATAAAGTATAAAGTATCATCAATTACTAAGCCACCCCCTTTCAAGATGTTGAAATATAAGATAAATGTGAATTGTTTGTTAAAGTAATTCATTGGGCACTCCATTCACAGCATGAATTATTATTGGAGACTGGATTTCCTCTATAGAGAAATTTTAGGTTGAACTCTATAACCTATGTATCAGTACGTATCAGAAAGTATCAGAAAGGTTGATAAATATTGTCAATATCAACATCCCTTGGCCTGATAGCACAAAGCATCTGTTCACAAGTTTGTGGAACAGGTTGCAACATTGTGTATGTATCCTGGGGAAGGACAGAAAGAGCCATAGGCTTGCCTTTCAGGGTCGCCAGGTTCCAACAGGGAACAGCATGATGACTCAAAAAGTTAGATTTCCTTTAAGACTTTATTAACTTGGCTCCTATGCTTTAAATGGCTGTGATTTAGTAACCAGTGCTCTGGCTGATTTCTAGATGCAGATGTCACTAGTATTAAGTACACGTACACAGATTAGGAATACAAGGGGATACTATAAAATGGAATGGAAAAATGGCTTCAGTGTGTCTGTACAAAAATGATTTGTCTGTGTTTATAGAGTAATTGATCTGTTTTCCTTATTCCATATTCAATTTAGTGTCAGAAGGTGGAAGACTTAGACTTCTCATTTGAAGTCAACTGTTATTTTCTACAGATAGTATTTGGAAATTTATATTTGATAATTTTATTATTGATAATAATTTTAAAATGACATATTTTTGAGGACTGTGTGCCAAGTATTGGGGTAGAATCTTTCCATGAAGAATAAACTCATTTAATCTACAAGCTACAAATGGACATTTTTTTAAATTTTATAAGTGTTTCCTTTAATTTTTTCACCCTATTGAGCAAAAGGTTGTGCTAAGTACACACTATTAGACAAGCTACATCTCATCCTACACAAGTTTTGTTATTGGCACATTTAAACAGTAAAATTCAGGAACAGGTAATGAATCAACTTGTTCAAGGTTGCAAAGCTTGAAGTTGAAGGAACCAGGAATGGGTCTCAATCAGATGAGCCTTGGTGTTCACAGTGTTCTCAGAGTTTCTGTACTGCCACTCTCAGATGGGGACTGCGTTCCTCTTTACCCTAGCCCTGGCCACACCATTCTATTTTCTGCTTATGCACTTGACCATGCTGAATGTCTCATGTAGTACAATCATGTAGCATTTACCCTCTTGTTGCCTTACTGTCCATAGAATAAGATCCTTGGGGTCTGTCCATGCCATACCATGCATTTAAATTTAATGTTTAAAGCTAAACACATGGAATGTATATGTTGCATTTTTGTCTACCCACTCACCTGTCAATAAACACATAGTTTGCTTCCACCTTTTGGGGTACTGTGAACGATGATGCTTTGTGTTCCTCTTTTCTTTGAGTAAAACAGTTTTTGTTTTTGAGGCACAGCCCCATTCCATAGCCCTTCAGGCTTTGAATTCACTGTATAGATGGATTAGCCTCAAACTGGTAATAATCCTTCTGCCCCAGCCTCTTTCACATTGTTGGAATTATAGGCATCAGCCATTACCTCTGGCTGAATAATGTAGCATTCAATGACAATGGGAGACTCTAATTTATTGGAAGAGGAATAAAATACCTAATGTATATATTAATTAAATGTTTTCACAATATAATTTCTGCTATAGTCTGTATTATGTCTCTTTAGACTTTTGATCTCAGAGACACAGAAACAAGGAGCCAAATAAATTGCACTCATTCACTTCTCCATAACAGCACCTGCTCTTTCTTCCTTCAAAGGGAATATGATTTTTACATTAGAAACAAGTCAATATAAGAGCTAATTGCATTGGATACTTGAGACTTTGTTTTATCTTGTTTCTTACAGCAGGAGATAATTGGGAATTCAACCTTGATCAAGCCCGTCTTTCACAAATGCTGTGAATGGAAAGCAACTGCCAAGTGCAATCAGATCTCTTTTTCTTTCCATTGCTATGACAATACACAGTGAATGGGAACACGGGAGCACCTGCGTATTCACACCAAGACACCAGCCTGTCTTCAATTGCTGCCCCGCCAGCTCAGATTGATGCAATCGTAACCATTGATTTATCAAATACACGATGTTTCTGAGGGGGGAAATTAAATAGATCACATTAAAGTAGCTCCGTCTCCTTTTCCAACAGCAGGAACGCCAAGCAGCGTAAACCTCCATGACATAAAGGTGTGTCTATACTCACTCGGAGCACAGCTTTGCCTAGCAAAACTGAAGACACCTGACTAACATTTAGAGTGTTTGTTTTAGTGTTAAGCTTTTATCTTTACCAAGTTAGTGTTAAGTGTTCCACAAATTTCCAGGTATTTGCAAAAGGATCTTTAAATTCATCCTTGTTTTTGCATCAAAGTTTGTATAAGATTTTGCAAGTTGGAACTTTCAGTGGAAATCTGTCATTTAAGATTAAAAAAAAAACAATTTGTTGAGTTTTTAGGAAAATATATGAAGAATTAGGCATGTTAGATGCTGATTTCAGGGCTCGGCATGTTGTAGCTCAGCAGTAATAGTATGGTTGTCTAGAATGTACATGGTACAGAATTTAGATCCCAGTACCTCAAAAGAAAAGAAAAAAATACACCTTTCAAATAAAAAAAATTCATTACACTTTTAAACATATTTACCTGGTGGATTAGTTTCATCATTTTAGAAGAATTTCTCAGCACTCAGAAAAAAATCTCTGTCAGAAACCTCAGCTCTTGTGGCTTCACGGTCTGTGGCAAACTCACCTCTCAGATTTGACTTCCTGTCTACCGTCCTGGCTCAGTACCACCTCTGTGCTGCTACTCTGCTTTTCTTTAAACATACTAAACTCAAAAGAAAAATAAAGTCTCACCATGCTAGGCTGAGCTCTTCTATAGTAATACAACTTTCAAAATCTCAGGTTCTTATAGTCGAATGACTCTGTGTTTGCAGGTCTGTCATTTTTATTAAGGAAGTTCAGAGAGAGAACCATGGTTTTTGAAAGTCATTAGTCTGAACAAGGGTAAAAGGCCCGAACGTTCTCAACCCAACATGTACCGGCTTTAGCTCCAAGTGTGGCTTATCCTGTCCGTTCACAAACATCCAGATCGGTCATGTGACCCGCCACAACACAACAGAGACATAAAATAAAATACTACTGTGTATCTAAGTAGGAAGAACGGTAATTTTTAACAAGAGGCAGAGATCATTACCCTACGGGTCCCCCAACCCCTTTGTGTGTGGCATATCCGTGTATTCACGGAGAGGATTATATTGAATTTGGCGGCACCACTCTGCTCATTTTCAGAGACAGGGCTTCCCACTGAACCTGGAGCTTGATGATTCACTGAGGCGGCCTAACACTGAACCCTATGGTGCCCCGTGTTCCTTTGTGCACACACTGGGGTCACAGACTTGTGCTGTCATGCCAGGCTTATCGCAAGCTTGCCAAACAAGCACTTGAACAACTGAGCCATCCTTCCAGCCCTATTTTAGGTATTTTCAATTCTGTGTTTTCCCTTCTCAAACACTGTTACCTCAGGACTTAGGACTTTAGATGGCTCACAGTGCCACTACATTCTGATTGTGTCAAAATCATTAGAATGGTACCTGCTTCTGGCCCTATCCAAAAACCAACCAACCAACCAAACACACACACAACAAAGCAGCCCTCCATCCTTTCCCTCATAACCCTGACTGACCTGTTCCTTTCCCAGGTCTATGTGAAATTAGTATTTTACTTGTTACTTGTTTTACACACACATTGCATTTAAATACATAGAATGCCATGCTTTCTGCAATGCACATTGATTCACTGGTATATCTTCAGGGACTAACAGAATTTCTAGAATTTAACAATCAATAAACTTTTTTTTTCACTTTTAACATTTTATTGGGTAAATGATTTTAAAGGTAATAACAATAGTGTCAAAACTACTACAATGTCTTTCCACAGCCATACCTTACAGACCCATATAAGCCTTTTCATATCTTTGTCTTTTTTGTTCATTTTTAATATTTTAAAGCCATACACATCATATAAAATGCCCACTTCCAATAACTTTTTCAAACTAGTAAGCAATTCAGTGTGGAAGGAGGGAGGAACTGGTTCTTTCTGTTTCTTTTTTTCTTTTTTTCAATGAAACTGGGTATTTTCTTGGAAAACAATGTGTATTTTATTTTTGGTATGTAGCAAAAGGCTCCCACTTCTGGAAGGTTTTATTGTTCTTAAATAAACTTTTTTAAATAAACAAATGAATAAATGAGTGAATGCATCAGATCAATGTACAGACGTTTAGATACAGGCCTCTGTCTGTTCATGTGTAGGCCACTGTCAAGATGGCGCCGGCCTCTGGGCTTCTGGTATGATCTACCAGTAACAAGTGCACTGCGCATGCAATCACCCTTGGGCCAACACAGTTTTGGCACCAACCCCTCCCAAGGGGGATATGGTAATGAAGTACTGTAATTCTGATCAATCGAGCACCTCCAAGCACATTCCCCGACTGGGACTGAGCATATAAGCAGCTCTCTCCGGGTGCTCGGGGTTCCCTGCAAAATGATGAAGCGCTTCTACAATAAAGCTGTTGAGAAGGATCCGGTTGTTCGTGCCTTCCTTGCTGGTCGAGTTGGGCACGACATTCATGTACATAATGTGTCAAAATGCTGGTTGCTTAGATCCACTGCAAGTAAACAAATTCAGTTCCATATTGCACTTTAAGTTTCAAAAGAAAATGCAGTCTTTGAGGGGTTATGAAAACATTGTTTTTTTTTTTCTGCCCTCCTCAGGAGGCCCTCTCTGCTGGTGGTATTCTTGGAGCAGGGCAAAAATTAGACTCAGGATCTCAGATTTAAAATTAGCCAAATCCAGGAATTGAAGAGACTCCTTAAATATTAATGAGTTTGCTATGGAAAATTAACCCTTTCAGATTCTCTTTTCCATTAGTATCTTTTTAAGGCCATGTTTAGACATATACAATGGGACAGAGCCTGGGTAAGGCAGGAGATAGGGCTGGGTCCTAAAATTTTCCCTGTGCCCTCTGGTTCCTCCCTGGTCTTCACTGCACAGTAAATGAATTGAGATCTCCTTTACTGACATAGCCTGAGGTGAACTAAATCTTTCTGGCTGTTTGTACTTAATGTACTGAACGACAGAGTGCTGATCACTGTTGTTCACTTACTCATATCCCTCTTAATGTCTGTATGCTAGGAAATGGCTGAGTTCAATATTTATCCTAATATTTCAGCAAGTTTTCAAGAGTTCAGGGATTGATGGTACCGACCTGCTAATCCTTGGCTCTCTGGATTCTTCTAAACCATGTTCCCCTCAGATGTCAGCTCACTTCCTTTGAGGTAAGAGGTGTGGTACCAAGGGCCCTCAAAATCTATCTTCACCTGACTTTTCACAATTTCTTCTCCTAATGAGTTGGAAGAGACTCTACTTCCTTTTTCTTATTATTTTTTGAGAATGAAACTTTTTATTGGGAACACAGGAGAAAATAATTAGATCTAGGACAAACTCATTGCCTTCCCCAAGTTTTCTTTTATCTTTTATTTTTCATTATTTGAAAACACTACCATCAGTCCCTGCACTCTTGAGGACCTGCTGAATTATCAGGATAAATATTGAACTCAGCGATTTCCTAAGATACAACCATTAAAAGGGACATGAATAAGGTCAAAGGCATTTTAAAATTGCACTAGATCCTGAGATTCATGGCCTCTACCCTACTCCGTTCATAAGAAAGGATGCTTTTTTCCCAAATAGACTCAGGTAGGGACAGTAGATTAGAAACATGGTTGCCATAAATGTCCGGCAACAAGGACACATTTCTTTTTGTTTATTTTAGGCTTCTTAATGAAGCAGTTGAAAGAAACGAGGCATTAGGTATTATGTAAATACATCCCTCAGCTAGAATGACTGTAGGAAAGAATGAGCTTGAATAACATTAGGACCAAATTATCCCTGAAATATGTGTCACTATGAAAAATTCATGTAGCCCAGAAGTAACCAAATCGACAACAGAATTTTCAAAACTGCACAAACCTATGAATTTTATTTTATACAAGATGATAATTTAAAATGCATTTTCCCTGGTTGCATACACATTCTGTGCCAGAAAAATAGCAAGAATTAGTACAAGGAAATACAAAAACACAAGTCTCCAGAAACTTCCAGAACCTGAGGGCTGAGAAGTACAGTTTGCCTACTGCTGGGCAGGGGCACTATGCTGCTATGATCCCTGTCTTCCTTTGCATTTAGTTCAGAGAGAAGTGATAAAAATCTATTAATTGATTAATTAACTAATTAATTAATTATATGCAAAGTGACAACAGATCACTGGCATGTTTAAAATATAGAATAAGAATTCACTGGAAAACTCCTAGAGCTAATAACAAATACTTTCAGCAAAATAGCAGGATACAAAACTAACATTGAAAAAGTAATACCATTCCTATGCACCAATGGCAGCCTGAGAAAAAGATCAGGAGAAACCTCACATTAAACCAAACTATAAAGTGAAAGAGCTCTACAATCAGCAAACTTAGAGACTGAAGAGGGAAATTGACTATGACTCTAGTAGAAAGACATCCGGTAACTCATGGAAAGGAAGACTTAATATAAAAAGGTCCATCCTACCCAATGTAATTTACAGACTCAATTCAATCTCAATCAAAATGACAACTCAGTTCCTTCACAAACATTGAGACCAATCTCAAACTCATAAGGGAACACAAAGGACCCTGCATATCCAAGGTAATCCTGAACAATAACAACAAAAAAATGTTGAAGGTAAGATATATCTGAAGACAATGGATCCATCACTTTTCCCCAAATAGACTCAGCTGGAAACATTGGTTTACAATGTAATCTACAGAAACACAAACACAGAGCAGTGGGGACATCAGGGCTCCTGCATCTCTCTCCTTGTTGTCCTCCTTAAATCTGCAACACTATTTCCTTCCTGCACAGCAATCCAGTTGCCAAAAACATACCATTTGTATTCTGAGAATCTATGCTAGAGAGATCTCTGACAGTTGTGGCAATCTCGTAGGTCTCTTATGAGCTACCATCCTCAATAGTGAATCATCTGGTACATATAAGGCCCTGGAACTTTGGGACAATGATAAGATCCACTGTGCAGGGGTGGTTTCCCCAGTGGCTGTTGAACATAGAAAAAAAAGCACCTGGTGAACAAGAAACTGAATGTTGAACAGGAGAAGGTTGAAAAACTGTTGGTCTAGATATCTGAGACTGGAAATAAATCTGTTTGGTTCAAATGCAATCCTAAAAGTGTCCTTTGCTGTCTGCAAAGCTAGCGATGTGGAGAAGGCTATTCTCTATACCATCACGTTGATGACTTAGCTGGCACCCCACAGTCATCCTGCTACCCTGGCTCTCAATGTGATCAACAGCAGTGCCCTTGAAAGCAACAAGCTGGCCATGAAGGAGTTAATGATCTTCCCCATGGGTGCATTCAACCATTCTGCTTCTGCAAAGCCATGAGCCTTAAAGCAGAAATCTACCATCACCTGAAGAATATAATCAAGGAGAAATATATGGAAGACTCCGCGAACAGTGGGGGTGGAGGGAGGTGGGTTTGCACTTAATATCCTGGGGAACAAAAAAGCACTGGGGCTGCTAAGGACTGCAATTGGGAAGACAATCTTCTGTCAGACTCTCTACTCTGATTGGGTCATCATGGGTATGGATATGGCTGTCTTTCAGTTCTTTGGGTTTGGAAAATAACCACCTCAACTTCAGGTCTCCACATGGTACAGCACACCTGGCCAGCTGCCTGACCTGTATATGCCCTTTGTCCAGTAGTGTCTATTGAAGACTCCTTTGACCAAGATGACTGGGAATCATGGCAGAAGTTCACAGCTAGTTCCAGGTATTTGGCAGTGATCCCCCAGTGACCAACCCTAAGAGGATTGCTGAGACTTTGAAGTCCTGCAACTGCCTCCGGCTCAAAGTGAAACAGATTGGCCTATCTGATCAAGTTTTCACAAGTGGGAAAGTTTTCCCAGATCAATGACATGCTGTGTTGCTCTGAGTGACTGGCCAAGTACAATCGGATCCTCAGAATCCAGTAGGAACTGGTCTGGTCTGCTGGACTGGCAATTCCTAGAGACATTAGTGATCACTAGCTACTTAACCCTGTCCCTAATGTCATTCAGCATCCTTAGGGTAGCCCTGTGATTAACTGGCCTCTGTAGTTAATACCCTTTCCTGCCATTGGTCTGAAGCTTTGCCTGACCACCAGAGCTAGATATCTCAGCTCTGCAATCATATGATTAGCTCAAGTTATTGTTTCTGTCACTTCCCACCCCATCTAATGTCTGGAGCCTTCAGACCTCCCCTCCAGTGTTATCTCCCAGATGGCCACAGGACAGACTCCTTGTGGTTCTGTTAGCAAAATTGAAACCTCAGTACCCACACTCAAAAAATGTCAGCAAGATTCTGACACAAAGACAGACATATGCAACAATTCAATAAAGTGAAAGACACAGAGTTAAGCCCATGCAGCTACAACCACCTTACTTTTTCACAAAAGAGGGTAAAGGTATAGTGGAGGGAAAAAACCTAGTATTTTCAATAATATGTGAAACACTGTATAGCTACTGTATAGCTAAAGGACCTGCCAGAAGATTAAACCAGTTCCTATAGCTATATAGAAAAATAAAGTATGATTCTTGTCTATCATCCTGCATATAAATCAATTGCAAATGAACCAAAGACCTCAACATAAGATATGCAACTCTACTATTGCTAGAGGAATAATTGGGAGTACTCTATACAATAGAGGTATATACATAAGGATATTCTTAATGGGGCTTTGAATGCTCAAAGAACTAAAGCCAATAAGTTGTCAAATGGGACCTTGTGGGATTTAAAGGTCTCAGTATAGCAAAGGAAACTGTAAAGTTAATGAAGATGCAGAAAGTCTATGTCAGCTATACATCTGACAGAAGATTAATGTGTAGAATATACAAAGAACTAAGCATACAAAAGAAATTTAACTCCAAGAAAACCAATCAACCAAAACAAGAAAATGTCTATGGAATGGAACAGAGAGTTCTCAAAGCAATACAAAGGACTAACAAATACTTTTAAAGGTGTTTGAGGTCATTATTCATCTGGGAATGCAAATCAAACTACTTTAAGATCCTGTCTCAGTCAGAACAGCCATCATCAGGAATATAAATGTCAATAAATGCTGCCAAGGATGTGGCTGAAAGAGAACTTAATATACTGTTGGTAGGAGTGCTAAGTAGTGCAGCCACTATAGAAGTTAGTCTGGATAAGTCTCAAAATCCTAAGAATAGAACTTCTATATGATTCAGAAACACCACTCCTGGGAAGACACCCAACGCATTCTATATCTCGCAACAGAGATACCTGTTCATCCATATTCATTGCTGCACTCTCTAATGATGAGATTAGGAAGTAGAATCGCACTAGACGTTTATCAGCTGCAGAACGGATAATGAAAATGGTGTGTGTGTGTATGCAATGGGATTCTACTTCACACTTAAGAAAAATGAAACTATGAAATTTGCAAGGAAATGGATTGGGCCGGGAAATACCAAGCTGAGTGAAGTAACCCAGGCCCAGAAAGGAAGACACCATCTGTTCTCTCTCTTTATGAAGATCCTAGCTTTGAATTTTTTTTATTTTTATTGTCAAGCTTGTGTGAGTGTCTACAGAGGCCAGGAAATGATTTGGGGGTGTGCTTAAGCTGGGGTGATAATAAAAAAGGAGAGGGCACTGGACCGAACGATTTACGTGAAAATAGGATAGGAGAACAGCGTGTGGAGAGAGGGACTAGCCAGGACTGAAGATGTATGGCAACTCCATACAGACTCCGCCTACTACATAATACAATTAAATAATAATACTATGGGTTTTAAAAGAGAATTAAAACTGGGCTACTCTGTATTTGTGGACAATGCTGCTGTTCTCAAAAGGCATGGGTTTTTAAATTAAAATCCCAATGCCAAGTACAGGAACCCTTCCTATGAGTTCTTATCCAGGTTGGAAGCATGAGGTTCCAAAACAGTGCAGGCTCTTGCCATTGCTTCTAGCTGCCTGTCAAAACTAGAGTCCAATAAAAATTGCCAAAGATACATTTTGGATATGGTATGTAAAGAAACCAACCTGGGACTTATCTGACTGCCGACTAGCGTTCATGTTGTTGTAAGAAGCTATTCAGGGTGCTGGAGGAGAAAAGTCAACTTAACCTACTGTGGTCCCTGCATGCCATAGTACCAACCTGTCAGGTAAGTCACATCCACTGGTGTAAAAGCAGTATAAAAGCCTGGGGATGGGGGGATTGGCCAGCTTCTTTCCAATTGGATCTGAGGCTCATTTCATGGTGGGGAAATGGATGTATTATAAACCTGATCAAAGCCAAAGGCCCTGTGGTGTAACTTACTACTGCTGTTCTGATGAATAGACATGTTGTCAGACTGCCTTCTAAATATTTATGTTCATACCTACAGCCTACTGCTCTTTCAGCCTTGGGCAAAAAAAGCTTGACTTGCTGCAGATGAAACCTAATGCAGACTCAGAACTGGCTCCTAGTCCTAAGTGGAACCTCTATATTACCCTTTTCAAGACCCAAGCATTATTGCCAAAAAGTGTCTGGACGGTTTGTAAGAGCCAGAAGATAGGGAGGAATGTTAAAAAAACACTGTCTTTCTGATACCGCATCATTATTGCAACCATGAATATATACTGGCTATGAATACGTGCATACGATCCGCCCGAGACTTAGCCTTTCTCCTTTTCCTCATGGATGGGGAAGGGGTCGTGAGGACCCACCCTTTTCTGAGTTATTGGCCATTACCTGTGACTTGAGCAGAGTGCCATGTTCTGTAATGGTACAGCCACTGCTCACACTCCAATAATAACTTTCTATCGACGGTCACACAAGCAATCGTAATTAAACTCATTATGTCTAAAGAAAAAAGACGAAAGAGACGTGAAGGTGGGAGGAGACTAGCTGGCAAGCAGCAGCCAGAAGGCGTGGGAAGGAAATAATAGAGAGTAATTTGGGATGAGTAAAACCACAATTGTATAAAGCTGTGCAATAATCACAAACTAAGAAAACTGCATCTTTAAAGCTCTGATGTTATGATTCATGTTTCCACTTCAGCAAAGGGAGAGGTGACGTGGCATTCATGAGACCCACTCCAGTCTTTTTCACCCAGGAGTGACAAGGTCCTTTCCAGAGGACCTTTGATTGTCACAGCTGGAAGTGGAGTGATTGAGAGGGCAGGGTGGGGCACTGCTGGCCTCTACTGTAAGAATGTGAAAAGTGCAGCTTAACAACTCAGAAGCACAGAGAATCCCTCATAATAAATAATTACCCATCCACAATGTCAGATAAATATCTCCCATTGTGCTATAGTCGTGAGCATAATGATATAATTATGGAGGAATACCAGGGGAAAGGAATCTTTGTGGATTTTAAGAAGGTCCAGGAATTTATGGATGATCTATCGAAACCTTCTTGGACTTTGTTGATACGATAAGGTTAAAGTATGAGAAAGAGCAGTCAAGCTTAGTTCCCTAGAAAACAGTAACAGTCACTAATAGAGTATGACTTCCATGTACTCCTATGGTCTTCCAGATGAATGATGCTGGCTGTTTTTAATGCTTCTTGATGCACTGCTGTTCCATAAGTAACCACTGCTAAGGCTGAGTGTATGTTTGGTGGCTATTTTTTTCCTTAAAAAGTTTCTCTTGGGTTCTTCTAGACTTTCATAGGTCAACTGACCTGTGTGTGCTTCTACAATTAGAACAAGGGAAATACTCATTTTATGTTGAGGTACAAAATAAACTACTGTCTTCTCTGTTTTTTCCCTCAACAACACATGCCTTAAGAGTTTCTAGTCATGCAGGGAAACTAACTCAGAGTCTTATGAATATTTTCATTCTCAATCCTGTAAGAGGCTATGAGTTAGTGTGAAAACTATATTCTTATATTTTGATGGTTATTAGGAGGAAACCTACAGAAAATCCATAACCAATGAATTCCATAAAGTCTTGCTTTATTCTTTCAAACTGGAAGCAAACATAGAAAGTAATTATACTAGAAATCCATTAAGCAAAATAAAAGGAGAGTTTTTTACACTGTATAGCCTAGAACATTCTAGGTGCTATGCTACACATTCTTCCTAGTCATTCAGTCACATGAGTTCTAAACCTACCTCTTCCTCCTTTTTTTGTGATGCTGGGAAACAGCAGCTGAAGGATAATTGAGAGAGAAGAGGAATTCTGATTGTTTCTGGATTTTGCTTTTCCTGGCACTGTAATCTGTACAAGACAGCTTGTTCCTCTTTTGATGATTTCTTTGTCTGTGCTCCCTAAACCAACTCCATTGTGTCCCTCAGAGGCACCAGCAACAGGAGAGCAGTCTCCTCACCAAAGGTCTTCCTCCTCTGTGAGCTGTCTCTTCCCCTCTACAGAATTCTAGTGTTTTTGAGTCTGTAGAGCTAAAGGGTGATCATTCTCCTACAGTTCTGTGTTATTCCTCTATTCCTCTTTCATTAATTTCAGTTCTAAAACATCTTTTTAAAAACAACTCCTTGGGGCTGGAGTGATGATCTGTCAGTTAAGAGCACATACTGCTCTTGCAAAGGACCTGACTTCTGTTCCCAGAACTCACATCATGGCTTATCCCTGCTTATAGCTCTAGTTCCAGGAGATTCAGCATCATTACCAGGTCTCCAAGGACTCCAGCATGTATATGGTGCACATAAACTTGTTCAGGCACACACACACACACACACACACACACACACACACACATATACACACACACACTCAAATCAGTTCTTACATTGAATTTTCTCTGTCAAAATTGACAACTTTGTTTTTCTAATTAGCATTTGCTTGTGACAATATTTACCTAATTATGTCAACCTTAAAAAATGAATTAATTTAAGCACAAGGGGTTTATTAACATCTCCACTATTTCAGGGTAATGAGAAATCAAAACTGGAATGTGGCTCCAAATCTTTGAACATGAAGTCGCTACATTTCAAGAGGAATCAGAGATAGACAACTATAAGAGATGTAATTTAAGAAGAAAAGCATAGGAATTCTAATCACCTGCCTCTCTTCTAATCTTTTCCTGTATCTTTGTCTACCTATTAATACATAGATCCTATATCTACTGCCTTCCATGTCACAATTACTATGACAGCAAAGGGTCATAACAAATCTATGCATGTGTAACCATGAAAGATGATGGTATATTGGAAATATTGAGAAAGTTATGAACCATGAGGGGAGTCGAGCAATGAGGATCAAGACTATAACAGAAAATACATGTCTCCAGGCAGACCAGAACATACCTCAGATACCAGAAAGATTCAGAAATGGAATTAACCAGTGTCTCTCTACAAAGATGGTATAGAAACATAAGGTTTAATTGAAGTTTTTATAAGTGGCAGTTAGAATATTCAGACTGCTTTCCTACAGCTCAGTGGTCACATGTGTCAACAAACCAGTAGATAAGATTAAACAACAGCCAAAGTTTGGTAAAGTCCACATCACACAGTGGTCTTAATGAGACTTAGTGAGACACAGTGTGAGGAGATGATGGGAGGAAATCCAAACTTCCTTGGGTGAAGGGATGGGAAGAATCTTATGATACGGTGGTGAGCAGCTCATGAAGACATGAAATTAGCAGGTCTTCTGGATTAGTATTTCATTCGGTTTGCATATGGATATAAAGCAAAGATGATGAAGACATAAGGGAAGGGTGTGTTGTGAGATTTTCTATAGGACAGGAGGGAAGAAGAAAAGGGATGGTAGAAGAAACGTGAATATGAACCCAGTAAATGAGGAATACAAATACAAAGTTCCCTACCACAACGGTAACCTTTGGTTACTGTTATCCTGAACAACAACAATATCAAAAATAATACCTAAAAACCTCATTATACAGACTATAAATGTGTGGTCCATTTTCAAATTTAAGCCCCTAAAGTAATAACTTTCCTTTAAAAAGAAATCTTACCTGGAGCCCTTTGAAAGACTATGAAAAGCTATGCATACAAGTGTGGTAAAGTGGTGGGGAATTCCTCTAGATGGAGTAGTTATTCCCTAGGACCCTTCTCTGATTTGGGGTACCACTCCGACCTGTATCAGCATTTGACATCCCTGATAAAATACTTGCTTCTTGAGTATTACCAAACCATGTGTGTGAAATAGAGGTGAAATTTAAAAATATTTTACCTATCTATATTTTCAATAAGGAACATCAGGTGCCATAGGAGCTCCATTCCTTTACCCTTGCCCATAGGTTGAGAATCTCAGATGAAATGAAATACCATTCGTAAAATAATTCCTGATTGGATGACTGCCTTGAGGAGTTAGTACCAAACTTTTTGGGCTCCTTCAAACACAGTCTCATAAACTTGTGTGGCAAAATAAAATGGCTGTCAGTCAGGGGTGTCTTTGGCCTTCCCTTAAACATCACGCGTATCTGGGAGACTTGCCTTTCTGGACTTGCTTCTGCACAGTCATATATCAAGTGGGGTGTAGTTCTTTGAAACGGACAATAAAATTCAGACTCCAGAGCCGTCCTAATTTTTTTTATTCAAATAGAAGTGATTTTAGGGACTCAATCCCATGTTCACTCATGCTTTAAAGAAAAATTATCACCACCCCCTCATGTTCTGATAAAGCTTTGTTTCACTTTCTTCTCACAGTACAGAGAATATCAACACTCAGAGTGGTTGAAAGATTGATCCTAGAGTAAGGGGAGAGCTGTTGAGGGAAGAAGGGGTATAGCTGGCAAAACCACTTTACTTAAGTGTGATGAAGAGTTGACTATTTATTAATTTAAAACTATGCTGTGACTACTAACGGGTGCCAAGGTAGCAACTCCTTTTTAAAAATGGCTGCAGGGTGGCTCTAAGAATGCTCTTCGACACCGAGCTCACTTAGTGCTTGGCATGGTGCTGGGTTCCAGCTCGCAGAGCCCACATTTCTTTTCTGGGTCACTTTCTTTTTCTGATGGAATTATTTCATAGGGTTTGGTTTGTTTGTTCAGTTTCCTTTCTCTCTGCTTCATAATTTCTTGAAAGCGAATCTTCTCCATTTCCTCCTTGTCTTTCTGATTTTGGGCCTCACATGCCGCTTCTTCTCTCTTTCGGGCCTCCATATCTTTTTGCCACTATGACAGAGATAATAATTCATTTACATATCAATTTTCATGGAAAAAGTACATGTCAAAATAGCTTTTCAAATGTGCATTGCTATAGCCATCGTCCTCCTACTTTTTGCAAGGGCATCTCTCAAGTTTCTTATACTTTAGCGTATTTGAAAAGTGCACAAACATCTACATGCCCCACAGAAGCAGAATTTCATCTTAAAAGTAAGATTTATTTCTATGTCCCAGGGTATTTTGCTGTCCTCTTCAATGCTGATATTTCCACAACAGCGTACACTATAAAATTAAAGATATAACTGAAGAGGGAAAAACGTACAGAAAGTAGATAGTAAAGGGTTCAATCTTATTGCTAATAAGGTTGGACATGAAATTAATGACCCTGCAGTTTTTCACTGTAGCAGACTGGTGTATCTGACATGAGGAGAGCTAAGAAAGCGTACTTAGTGTTAGAACTAAGGATGAGGAAGAACTGAACACCAGGGGAACTTACCCTCTTCTAACGCAGAGAAAGTGGGTATAAGGAGTAGTAAGCCCTCATCAGACTGAGAGAACTATTCAGTCTGCAGTCACTCCAGGCATGATCTATTGGAAACCCCAAAGACTCCCTCCTGCAATGATTTGTTGTTTTGTTTTTGTGTGTTTCTTTGTCTGTCTGTTACCCTCAGTGCAACACTCACAGCATGCCATGAAACCTTACTAGAAGAGTAGAGTTTTGCAAAATGTTTCTCATATGAGTAAACACTGAAACTGAAGCATGACATGTTTAATAAGATCATATGTGTTTAATAATAATATCATATATGCTTACAGTAGATGACCTGAGTAGAGAGAACATCTTATTTATTGTATGGATACATCACCTGTTAATTAAAAAGCCTAAGGCTTAGGCAGGAAATAGAGGTGAGACATCTGGGAATAGAAAAAAGATAGATAGATAGATAGATAGATAGATAGATAGATAGATAGATAGATAGATAGATATCCACAGAGATATTAATCTCCAAAGAAGGGAGAAATAAATGGAAATTGATATAATGATTTTAAGGATACATGGATGAATGAGTAAATTCAGGCCTTTGCTCTCAATGCTCAGGAGACAAAGGCAAGGACAGTTAAGTTTCTTGTGAATCTGAGGTCAGTCTAATCCACAAACAAATCCAGGTCACCTTGGGCTACACAGAGAAACCTTATCTCAACAAATAATAATTAATTGTTTTAATTGTCTTAATTATCAAGATGAAGGTAAGTTTTGTTGTTATGATGATATTGCAAATCCTCTATGAGAGACATCAAAATAGAGCAGATCTAAATAAAAAAAGAGGCTGCTAAATTAAATCTGGACCAAGGACATGCTATTTTGGGAGGGAGGCTCCATATTTGTGTTAACAGAACAGAAGAAAAGGCTTTGGATTCCTTCCAGGGTAATAAGTATTAGATTTGATACAGGATGACCTTCTGAAGATCTTGGCTACAGATAAGAAGAAAGAAATCAACAAGACCAAATAGGACAGGTAACATGATTTGCTGGTCCCTCTACATAGGATAAATGCTAAACTGACTAAGACATAAAAATGTCTCTAGCCAGAACTTCAGCTATACATAGCCAATGGATTGTGTTGGCTGCAAAGTCCTTAAGATTCATTGTGCCATCCTTTTGTGCAGCACGAATGAAGATTTATATTACAATTTGGTTATATGATCAAACTAACTCCTACTAAACAAAGCCTTTTACCTGCTCAAACAAGGAGCAAAGATTCATCCTTAAGTGATCTGTGTACCTTGTGCATTCCATACAAATACCTTTATGTAACTAAATATAGTTATAAGGTTATATATTACAGAATGAAACACCAAGAGAGCATCCCTAACAAGACTCACCCTCAGCAATGCTGAAATGACCAGCTGTTCCAGCCCCCTGCCTGATCCAGCTGTTCCAGCTCCCTGCCTGATCCTGCCTCGAATGATGCTGTTTCCAGAGACTCACTTCTAGAACAGCTTCAGAGAGGACTGCCAATACCAGATGACCTTGGTTCATCCAGTCTTTTAGACTTTTCCAGTCAGGATAGTCCTGAACTTTCTCAACAGACTGGTCAACAAATGATGCCAGATAGCTTTCTTTTGACTTAACCATATTTTTCAATTTCTTTTTGGGCCCCCAAACAAGAATTCTTTGTTCCAATTGAGCAGGAAGCAATTATAATAAGATTGTTGTCTCAGTCCCTTAAGTTAGAGTGGATGGTTTTAGTCATTTTGTGAATTATAGTCATTTTGTGAATTAGTCATTTTGTCACTTTCAGGAATGCTTTACAAATAATTATGGTCTTGGACAGAAAGAAAATGAGATTTGGATTTCTATCTTTCCTCTTCTCTATCCTTCTTTCTTTCTTAGGGAAAGGGAAAGGGGTTGAATAGAAAAAGGGGGATATATAGTAACATAAGAAATTAGACAACTAGGGATGGATTATTAAATCTACTTTTAAACAAAAGCATTTTATAGCCATAATCTTACATTGGTAGAGATCTTTACACTTTGATGCAAATTTAAAGTTACATTTTCTTACATTGATACAATTTGTATATTAGTACAGAGTTAATATTAATTTGTCATAGCATATTTGTATGTTTTAACTTTTGTATAGGTATTATGCCTATACACCTCATTTTGAAATACAAGGTTTAGTCTCAGTCCCTTCAATGATTGCTATTACAAACTGTTTAAAATAATTAAGTAATGCAAGTTAATAGTTAGATAGTCAAACTCACGGTCACATCAGACTACTAGTCTCGTATCAACACTTATGTATACCTCCTGGGTTGTACAGTAATAGGTAGCTGGGAGACAGGCAACGTTCACTTGTTCAGATATGCTATGAATAAATAGATGGTCTTCAAAAATCTCACCCACTCAAAGAATATGGCATTTAAAGATATTTTTATTAACTTAAGGATTTTTTGAGATTGAGACATGTCAGCTCCTGGAAGCACCCCATTCAACTAGAAAGAAGATGATAAGCATCAAAAGACCCCCATATGGAGTTGCTTCAATAGTGGCAAGCTAGCCACTGGGCAAGGAAAATGCCCTCAATTTATCTGCAGACAGAATGCTGTCCAGAAAGGACAAATAGATGCAGCTTGCCAAGCTCTGCCAAAGCAGGGTAAGCAAGTCCTTTATAAATTCCTGATTTGCAAGACATCTGTCAGATATTTGGGGCCAGAAGGCTGAGAATAGATACCTCAACATTATAGAGAATATTGAAGACAATTTAAGGTGGTCAGCTGTCTTTATCATTTCTATAATTTTTGGAAGCTGCAACCTTGTACTTCCTACATCCTGAAGTAATATTTATTTCCTTCTCAGGTCTCTGATGGGGTTGAAGACTAGATAGTCATAGTCTCTCTATGAGCTTAAATTGTTTAAGACTTAAGGTAATCCAAGTTAAGATACAAAGTGATTTAGATACAGAATTCTTAACCCTCCTAAGATAAAATAGATGATAAAACACTTTATCTAAATTATCAAATATAAATGGATTAGACATTGTAAATGTATATCATGCATTATAGTTTTCATAAATGTTTCATAATTGTTATATTTGGAAGAAAAAGAGCCTTTTATTGTCCTAAAAAAGAGAATTATAGAGAATATCTTATGTATTATATGGATGCATCACCTGTCAATTAAAAAGCCCATGGCTTAGACAGGAAATAGAGGTGTTATATCTGAGAAGAGAAAGAATTCTGAGGGAGAAGATGGAAGAGTCATCGAAAAGATGTGACAAGATAGATGTATGATCCCTGAGCAGGTAACCAGCCACATGGCAAAAATATAGGCTAGAATGAATGGAATATTTTAAATTATATCTAGTCAGAGAAAAGCCTAGCTATATGGCCAAGGTATTAATAAATATAATTTGAGTCTGAGTCTTAATTCTGGGAGCTTGGGGTTGTGAGGAAAAACCAGGGCTTAACTACAACAAACCTGATTAAATTTTAGTGATATAAGAAATGAGTTACAATCTTGTTTCTTGAGATGTTTTCTGAGCATTATTATTATATATTCAGTTACTCACAAAATAATTTATTGAACGAAATATACAGGAAATTGTGGCAAAAATGTTCATAATATCCATGCAAAACCTGAAATTTATTTACTTTGCTAACTTGTGATATTCAATAGCAACAGATACTTTTTTCTTGTATGTTAAGTCTTACAGTTTATTTTTAGCCTTTTAAGGTTTTTTTGCTTGCTTGTATCATACAATTATACCATGAACTTCAGTCATTGTTAACTAAACTCCATTCTTGTTTCATTCCGTGTCTTCCCTCCTCCTCAGCAAGTTCCCCCACCCCGACTTCATGTCTACTTTTTGTGTGTGACCCACTGAGTTTAATCAGTCTGCCCAAGTGTGGATCAGAGATTATTTACTAGAGCAAAGGCAGTTTATTAGAGGATATCCAACTAGAGAAAATTACATCCTGACTCAATAACTACCAGCAGCCAATAGTTCCACGAGGGGTTATGAGAGGACTTATATAGACTACTTTTCTACACATAATGAAATGTGTAAGTGCCCCATCTGTGTAAGTCTTGTGCAGGCAACCATGCTGACATGAGTTTGATTGCTGTGACACATGGCCAGAAGACATTTTTTCCTAACCCTAATCCTCTAGTTCTCTTTTCTTTTACGTTTTATACTATTTTTACTATAAGAAATTACATCACTCTCCCCCCTTTCATTCCTCTGGGCCACCATCTCTCAAGCCCCTCCTATGTCTCTACCTGACTCTCAACTCTTTTTATTATTATTGTTATTATTATTATATACATATATGCTTGTGTATGTATGTACAAGTATATAAATAAAACATGTTGAGTCCGTTTTTGTTGTGTGTACATATATGGTTTCAAGGGTGAAGTCTCATCGACATGGCTCTCTAAGCAAGATCTAAACTGGAATGACACTATAAGACATGCTGATTTGAAGAGGAAAATATCATAAGGCTTTAACCCTAGTTTTAAAAAAACCTACAGGTTATTAACAAATGCTAAGATTGGAAAAAGTAGTCTTCCCAGGGAGGAGCTTCTAAACTGTTTATTAAATAACAATACTAAGTATTTGTCCATGAATATCATGTATATACACTTAACATTAACAGACTGAGCAGACTGTTTTCATATATTTAGATATATATGCATATATATCAACAATTAAGAAAATACAGGCTATGAGTTTGAAGGAGAGTAGGGCAGGAATTGGAGGGAAGTAAAGAAGGGTGAAAATAATGTGACTATATTCATTTTCAGTTTAAAAAAGAAAGTCAGTCTTACATGATGGTCAATGATTTCTTCCAATTTCTTATCCGCCTTCATGAAGAAATTTGGATACGGAAACATGGAAAGTTCCAACATAGAGGAATGATCCCTTCAAAAAATACACAGACAAACATGTCTAGCATTAGGATGAGACATGAACCTTCATTAAGACTCATTTAAGCACAATTACTAAGCATCTTGACACAGCTTTATTAACCTTACTCTGACAGATTACTGGTGTGCTAACTTGTAGTTGGTCAAAGTCATTTTGGATTACAACAACTAACATTTTTGAGAGTAAGATATGACATATACAATGAAAACCAGAAAATAATAATTTTTAGAAAAATAATCCTCTTGTGGCAGATGCAAACTCTGCAGCTGATGCATAGCTAATGAGCTATGAGAACACAAAAGGTGAGTTAGAATATTGGAATATTGGAAAACTGCTGTACTTATGAGGAAGTAAACACACCCATCTTCATTCCTCACAGGACCCTATGACCTTGAACACTCTAAGTGATGCCTAAGCCTAAAAATTTGATCTAAGAAATGATGAAAACATGATGCGATTATAAGATTTTTTAAAGTTGGCCCTATTACGGTAATACTTTAGCAAGATCTTGTAAATTTGCTGCTATTATGAAGCTAGGCCCCCAATTAAGGCAGATTTAGAGACAAAATACTCAGTACTATTTCTACTATTTCAGATACTAGGAAAGAATTGTGCACAGTAAGAAATGTGTAAAGAAATAAAATGGTGGGAAGGGGGTTTTGAGGGAGAAAAAAATGTTATAAAGAAAAAGGCTTAGGAAGAGACCAAAGAAAGAAAATGCCTAAGAAATTTCAATATCACAAAATGAAGTTTCATCAATATATTAGTTGGGAGTAGTACTTCACATTAATTTTGTTGTATGTTGCCTGTGTCATTCTAACAAGTTTGGCATTCTTGCTTTCTGTTGTCCCCACACAGAACCACATGAACTATTTTATCCTGCAGTAAATGCTTTTCAGATCTCTGTCTACCTTCATCACAACACTCTCTTCCCTGTCTCTTTTCTGGACTCACACCTCTTCCTTGGAATTTGTTATTCAGTGTGATCGTTTGAATGAGAATGGCCCCATGAGCTTATTTGGTTGAATACTTGGTCCCCAGTTGATAGAACTGTTCAAAAAACATTAGTAGGTGTGACCTTGATGGAAGAGCTATGCCACTGGAGGTGAGCTTTTAAGGTTTCAAAAATCCATGCCACTCCCAGTTAGCTCTTCTTCTGCCTAATGGTTGTGACTCAGGCTGTTAAATAAATGATAACCAAGCTACAATCCATAAAGCCATGAGGTTATGTATAGAGGAAGGGAATGAGGCCGGGCAACCTGATCTCCATGGAAGGTGGAAAGAGAAGAGATTTTATAGTGGACTGGGGGCAAGAACATAGATTGAAATGGGAAGATCAGGTGGGGAAGGGGAGGGGAGATAGGGTTGTGGTAAGAATGAGTAGAAAGAGAGCTATAATTAAGGTGATAAAGAAACATATTTCAGTGGGAACTCTTGGAAACTCTCTAAAATACATAAAGGTGATCCTAATGAAGTCTCCAAATAATGATGGAGATGCAGTCCTGACTGGCCATCACCAATCGAAACTTCTGGTACCAGGGATATCAAGTTGATAAAAGGGGTTGCTTTAAAGGGTCCCATGGACAATACAAAACAACCTAGGCTGTTGCCAAGACAATGAGATTCTCTTTCCACAAACTGACAGCAAGGCCCCACTGGAAGACAGCTGAGAACAATGTGAGCTATGGAGGCCCATAGGTAGCAATATTAGCAAAAGAGACAGAGACCACTCTTATAATGTTCTGGCAGAGAATGGGGCTGCTTTTTCCCTGTCCGAAGAATCTGCTTGACGCTAAATTGAAAAGGTGTGGACTGATTCTGTAGGCAGAGAAGATTTCAGAATAGCCTAACATTGACTCTGTTGCTTGGCTATTAGTGATCCCTGGTATGTAGATCTACAGTGAAAATGAGCAAGCAGTGCCAAAAATATGTAAACGAATAAATAAATAAAAATAAAGATATTTTTTAAATATCTTTATTTATTTAAATATCTTTGAAGAGAAAAAGAGCAAGAGAAATTTTAATGCTAGAGCTATGTCTTGTGCTCAAAGAGATGAGAAGTTTAAAGAAAGGCTTGATGGGGAGTGGAATAAATTGTATGTTGCCCTCAGGGAAAGACCGCACCCAGCTAAGCTTCCAACTTGTAAAAGGAAATGCCTACAGTTTATTCAATAAAGGAAAGCAACACACCAAAGCTTAGGCTAATGTAGTTAAAGGGGAGGACCAGACTCCATCCTAAGCAGGCAATGGAACTTGGCAGCTTCAGCCATGTAGTTCTGGATTTAGAGTCATGATGAGTCAGTGAAGCAGATACATGGTTCAAAGGAAGTAACACAGCACCAGGGAACATGGAGTTCTCTCCCAACCAGTAATACCAAGCAGCAGTTTGAGCAAGAGAGCCTTGCACACTCCTTTCACCACTCTATTAAAGCGTTAAAGAAAACTGTGACTCTAGAGAGCTCTGGGAGTTGGAGAACAGACAGGGCTGACACTTGGGTTAACTATATTCATTCCATGAAAGCTGGGCATTTCCAAAGTTCAGAGAACTATGCTAAGTACTCTGAAAAGTAAGATAGAATCTTAGAAATTATTTAAAGGTTAAAAGTCTTTGAGTAAGTTGTCTGGAATTCCTTCTTAAACAATATATTTAAAAAATTAGGTGCAAATTATATAATGCTAAAAGGGATTTTAAAAGGGGGACTTAAATGGGTCTGATTAAATATCTGTGGTTTTTAGTTATAGCTGTTGATTCATTTGCACCAAGAAAGAAATGCATGAATAACAGTAACTTCTAGGCAATATGAAAATAAAAAAATTCCGTAAACTAACGGAAATAGTTAAGCACATGCCTTTGCTTCTGTCATATAGTATAACTGTATCCCTAATATGGATGACAATACTTTCTCAAAGAGGTAAGGTCTACATCAAACACTCTATAGGTATCAGTTGTAACATCATTACAGTCGTCATTATCAACATAATATAAAGGAGGGAGCCACAGCTTTAGCTTATCCTATCAACTACAGGACAAGGGAATGAATAAAAACCATGGTAGTTATGATAAGTCTTTAATGAGTTGAAGAATTCTGGTATTTTATAGTAAGAGAGAAGTAGAGACACTTTTCCTGTAATTCCATGGTCTGGAGTGTTGTCAGTTCGTTCTTCTAATAGCTCCAGCAGGGAATGTGCTTCTGTTCTCTAGGCTTCTGGGGGATTGGCTATCCTTGCTATCCCCTGGCTGAGGCATTATCCTCACATACCTGTTTTTCCAGGGCCACTTCCTCCTGTGCATAGGAATACTATCATTGGATTTAAGATTTATATGACCAAAATAGCTATCACATTGTCTCAGTCTAACTAAACTTTAGATGGGTGTCATTTAGACTGCTGGCTGTTAACTTAAAGCATTTCCCTAAAGCCATCAATTCTAAATTCTCTTTCAGCCCTTTGAAATGTAAATCTCATCTGAGCCTCTCAATAGTTTATAACCTGGGATGTCCTTTTCAATGACCTAGAGCTTTTCCTTTAAGTACAATGGTCTATGGAGTTAGTTAGTCACCATTTGCCAGTCTCTGTGGGAAGCCTGGTAGCCTTAGATAAGTTACAATTAACTAACAGGTCACAGTCACCTAATCGCATTCTTCTCCAGCACTTTCCCACCAGCTGAAAAGCTATCCTGCCTTTTGCTTCAAGTAAGCTGAGTTCAAATGTCTGCTCCTGTTGAGTGTCCTTGAGTAGAGTCACATCAACCTGTTTGATACATCCAGCACAACTTTTCCTTGATGCAGCTGCCTAACTCAAGAGGTCTTATCTTCAGAGCCTGGTATTGGTTACATCTGGAAAGACTTCTTTTGTTTCCAAGTAAAGTCCCACTCACAGGCACTGAGAGTTGGGCTTGGGAAGCATCTTTTAGATAATTCAGTTTGACACACATTGCAAAAGAGTGACAAAATAATCTGGGCAGCAATGGGGAGAGCAGGTGTAGACAAACCCTGAAATACAGTGAGGATGATGTGGCTCAATTCTTCTAGGGTCAATTAAACCAAAACTCATTGCAAAGAGGCTGCTGTCATAAGACTGATAAAGAGACAAGAAAAGGGAAGCAAGGGATGCTGTCACCCAAAACGTCAATGCTCACGTGGAGGACACCGTGAGCAGACATCTGTAGGACCCTGGAAAACTGTGGGAAAGTGGTACAATACAGCTTTTGAGCTTTAAATTTCTAAAGGATGGGTTTTGTATGGTTGTCCCAATAGACCTTGGAGCTGGATAAAAAGAGGTCCCATTTGTGGCTTAGTTTCATTCTTGTCTCAAGGATGGGAAACATACATTGATATTTTCCAAAAGGTGTGAGGGATGGCAAGGTTGTTCTGAAAGCCCTGGAAGTTATCCTAAGAGATGGTTCTGTCAGGACACGGGGACAGGAGGATCACACAGGTTAAGGCATCTATCACCTTGTATCACACCTTCACTATGATAATGGAGGCCTAAAGAAGACCAACACCTCTAGAGACAACAACTATTACACAGGTCAAAGGTTATTTAATAAAGCTGTTTTTAAAGCATCAATGGTCCATAGAAGCAGCCAGAACAAGAATTGTCAAGGCCTCCAAGAAATGGACCATTGGGAATAACCAATATTTTCTAAGTCATGCACCTCCATAGGGACTTTACACAATTGTTTTATGGAGCAAAAGAAAAAAAAAACAAATAAAAGGAGAATTAAAAAACTCAAGGAAAGGAGTTTTATTTAGAAAGAAAGAAGTTAGTAGAGACTTAAAAACCTCAAGGGATTTGTAATGTAAAATTAGATTTCACAGCTCTTAACAGCTCAGAATTGAGGAACAGCACATTAAAAATGTGAGTGCCATATTCGTAGCTAGGTTTGCTCTCAAGGGGCTTGCTTAATACTTAAAAGAAGAGAAAGGTCAGAGGACTGCCTAAGAACCACTAACAATTCCAGCGTCAGTTTTCAGAAATTTTAGAGCAGCACGGAAGGCAAACTTTGACGTTCTGAACCTGAAAATTTGAAAAGACTTTTCAGTATTTCATTTCCCATGAAAATTTGTAATTTGGGGTTGTAGTTGAATCAGAAATAGATTTGAATTAATAGATAGATTGTTCTTGCATCTGATCATGTTAGACAAAATAGCCTCCCACTAATAAAGTTACAACACAGAATAAGGAATTGTTTTGGATGCACTGATTTCAACTAGATTTACATACTTTTAAAATCTGTCTTTATTTACTATGAATGAGTGTTTTGCCTCAATGTCTGAGTACCACATGTGTGCATTGCTGAGGCCAGACGGGGACACTGAATCCTCTAGAACTGGAGTTACAGACAGTTGTCAACTATGGAGGTGCTAGCAATCTAACCTGGGTCCTCTGCAAGAGCAACAAATGCTTCTAAATGCTGAACCATCTCTCCAACCCCATTGCTTTTTTTTTTTTTTCTGTATAAAAACTTCACCATTCATTAAAAGAACTCATACTGAAACTGTAAACATAGACTTTTAAGTAACTATGCTAGTCAGGCTGCCAGCTACAGGTGGTTACAGTGGAAGAGCAGCTTGTCTGGTTGGCATAAGGTGTTGGATTTGCCTGCCACCATTGTGTGTGTGTGTGTGTGTGTGTGTGTGTGTGTGTGTGTGTGTGTGACAGAGAGAGAGAGAGAGAGAGAGAGAGAGAGAGAGAGAGAACAGAAAATGACAATAATGTTCAAATAAAATAGTAAAAAACAGAATTTCATAAAGAAAATAGGACCTTATATGAATTGTTTTCTAATAGTTTATATATTAATGCTAGAATTGAAAGAGTCAACACATGGAAAGTAGAAAATTTATCAGGAGGATGTAACTACAGGAAGAAAAGAAGGTTAGTGAGTGGGAAGAGTTTTGAGCAGTAGATAGAACTTTCTGTCTCAAGTAAGGACCCATACAGAAAGCAAGGGAAGGGATGAGACACACATGTGAACATTCTCACACTAACAGAAAACTGGAAACAAACCAGGTTTACCATTAGTACAAAGGCAAACTAGCAGTTTCTTTATATAACTCTAATACCTTAAAGTGTTATAATTTATTATTTAATATATAAAATATTTAAAATGTAAAAAGTAAATTATTATTTAGATGTAATAAATGAATGAACCCTATAAAATATGAAATCACACAAACAAGGTAAAACAAAAATTATATAGGAAAATATATAGTATAGTTTTACTTATGAACATTCAAACCAAGTAAAAATAAGTAATGCAGTTTTAAGAATGCATATGATTGATGAAAAAAATTTTAAATGTAAAAATGATATAAAATTTATAATATTTTGACCGTTTGCAATGAAGAGAACACCAATCAATTGCAGAAATACAAAGGGTTTCTAGTTTTAGCAACATTCATTGCCTCATTGGAATCATAGGGATTTAACTCTTAATTTTATTGTACTATTATAATCACTTGTGGGATTATTAAATTTGCATAGATATAAGCTAAGTAAAAGCACATTTTTGCACACATGAAGCATATCTGGAGTACATTTTCCTGAATAATCAAAATGAAGTACGAAGTTATCTTTATATAGGTGATTGGAAGCATACAGAGCATAGGATTTTAACATGTGAACCACACAGCAAAACTGAAGTATACTGACTGAGTATGTACCCTGTGCCTATATAGGTCCAACATAAATTATCTGAGGAATATTTTGTATGCTACCACTCAGACCATCCATCCCCAAGAATGTATTCAATTGTTTCCTAGGATGTATGCAAGCCCTGTGTGCTCTCACTGGACAGTGTGACTTCTAGACAAGCCCATGGCAGATCCATCAGAAAACATACCCAGACCTTTTTGATAATACTTGTTGTAAGGTCCTCAGGCTCACATGTTAGAGATACCGCCAAAAGGCTCCATTGTGCAATTTGTGCACCCAGTACTGAACACTTCCTATCTACCCATGGCTTATGTTCCTGTTTTTTCTTGGGCTCTTTTTCTGGGTCCACTGAGAAGCATACCTGTTTCTCTAGGCCCATCTGGTACTACACAATTGTCCTCTGTTTATATCATTCAGCATGGCTAAGTTTAGACCTTACTCGTCCACAGAACACACAGGATTAGATCGTCGTCATAAGTTTCCTTAGCTCAGCAGCCTCCAGCTCCAGTGAGGTACCACGTAGAGCACACTATGAGCCACTATCTCCCATCTCATGGTCCCAGAACACACAATGTAAGAAATCATGAGTCACAAGAAGTTTAATGACAAGTACAGTGTATTTGGCATAATTCTAACACCTCAGTGGATGTTTTAACGGTACATAGGGAGCTTCCGAATTTCAAGAGTGCTGCTCTGCTGAATGTTGACGTGGTAGATACTGCTGATAAAATTACTCATGGTCTGAGGTCAGTGTTTCTATTTTGGTCAAGCTTTAAGAATGACATATATAGCTTGATCGTGCTAGCCCTTTATGTCCTGGGAATACTTTTATTCTTGTCTATTATGTTAAAGCTTGTCTTTAATAACTTAAACATGTTGGCAGCTAACGTGCATGGCTTGAACCTGAAAATGAACCCTCAGAGTTATTAAATTAACAGGCTGGCAAGCCAAGGATAGGTAAGATTCTGCAGAGAGCCTTACCAACCTAAGATATAAATGCATTGTTTTGGATAATGCATATTTCATGAAGGGTAAGGAAAACATTCTTATTAGAATGACCTAAGACAAGCTCAGTCTTATTAATGAAATAAAGAGATGCAGAGAGCCTTTGGGGCTGCTCAGCAAGAATCTGACATGGGCCAAGGACAAGGAAATGGGCTGCATGGCAGAAATATGACATTGCCCAAGTACAAGGAAGTAGGCTTCAGCTAGGAATCTGACATTAGGCTAGAACAAAGAAATAATTTCAGGCAGGAATTTAAATCTTAGGCCAGAACAAAGAAGAAATCTCAGGGAGGAACCTAAATATTAGGCTAAAACAAGCAAGTAATTTCAGACAGAAATCTAAATTTTAGGCTAGAACAAGGAAATAGGCTTCAGACATGAAAATGACTTTGGGCTAGGACAGGAAAATAGGCTCAGATACTTTGGTCATCCTGATAAGCCCTTAGAAACAGTGATCACAGGAGTGTTCATGTAATTGAGTTTAATGCCTTGCTTTTTCTTTGACTATTTGTGTTTACTGTATTGCTTATTCCTTGATTATTTGCATCTATTGTATTGCTATACCCTCAAACTAGAACTGACCTTAATATATGCATGTAATCAAAGTGGTAAAAAAGCATAAAGGAGGAGGGGGGATGGGATAGAGGGCTCTAGGGAGAGGAAATAGGGAAAGGGGATGACATCTGTACTGTAAATAAATAAAATATCTAATTAAAAATAAATAAATAAAAGATACATAAAAAATAAAAATTAAGAAAAAGAAATCATGAGTCTTTTTCCCCCTCTGATAAAACACATTTATTCTGTACTTAATGTGATTCACCTAACACTGCATCATGTTTGTATTGCTTTACCTTGTTACAGGATCTATGCATATTTTACTGTTGGATTATATGGCTGGGGATGGAGGGATTCAAATCATGTATTTGTTTTCTCTCAGTATAGTTTGCAGAAAATTAGACTGGAAGTCAGAATTCAAACTGATCGTAACTTCCTCAAGGCTCTGCAAGTCTCTGAGCATGTTGACAGTGCCTTACCTACAGGCTACTCAGAAAGGTCATTGAGCCCTCAGAAAGGGAGACCTGAACCATCTGTTAAATCTTCAGTTACATTTCTCTTATTTCCATTCATTTTCCTTAAGAACCATTCCTTGTCTCTAGAAACTGTTTCAAATTTTCATGGACAGATTCAAATACGAGTTTTAGATTCAAAGCCCACCTGTCAGATTTAATTTTTCATGAATTTCTCAGAGAGGGAGTTTTTAATCAGGTGATTTACTGAGCACCTGAGGAAAGATCTTTATCCCAATTAAATATTTTTATTTTCCATTTGGGATTGCTGAGTGGTACAAATTGTAAAACCTATCTGATTATACTTTGAATATTACTTTTATTTGCTTTGCTTGAATTGGCTCACCTAAGTACAGTCTCAAGTTTGTACATAGCTGCTCAGAAAGAGTAAGATTTTTGAAGCACTTTACATAAAACTTAGCATTTAAATAAACACCGAAACACTAAAACTGAACTAACAGCAAGCCCATTTTCTTGGCTACTTTAAAAAGATAGATTTGCTCTCAACTGGCTATTATTTTGACTGCCACCTCTTCCCACATTTAAAATCTCTTATAACAACTAATCAGAGACTTTTTGTGTCATTTTTAGATTTTAATCTGTCTGTAGGTCACAGTCTACCAAATGCTAGTGAAAATGTTCTGTTTTCCCTCCCCTCCAACAGCAATAGCTAGATGTTCTGGTAACTACTTAACGTGGAAAAGAATCAGAGGGAGACTCCAGGGCCATTGGGCTTCTAACATTCCCAGTAAAGCTGTCCCAGGGGCTCTGTCTAAGACATTGGCTTCTACAGTGTCCGGCTCAATATTCCCTACCAGCCAGGTTATTGATCTAGTGGTTCCTATATACAACTTCAGCTGGAAAGTTTCAAGTATCTTTATGTTGAATAGAGACTACAGAAGCAACAAATCAACACATAATAAATGCCTTTAATTTTTTTTGCAATTGATGAGCAAAGTAGCCTCTATACATGCTCCGTGGAAGAAATTCTTTCTATATTTCTAGACTCAAAATGTTCCAGTTTGGAGTCAATAGAATCTGCTGATACTCTCACACTGCCCACTCAGTGAATGCCCTCCTGCAGTTTGTCGACGATCTCCTAAGTCAATTTATAGATCAGAGTCTGAGGCTTTTTCATTACTTAAACTATAGACACTAATCTATGTAATTTTCACAACAGGATTGTGATATGTTTGGTGGAGAAAAAAAAAGATGCTGTCAGGATGATATGCAAGCAATTTCACAAAGCAGGTGACCCAAGAGTGTAACTCCGACTGCCCCTCTGAAACAAATCTGGAGACTGAGTAGAATTCGTGGAGAATATGACATATGATATATGATGTAGGACGTACAACGCAAGTAACCAGACATAGCAATGTCCTCTGAAAGGCAAGACTGGTGGAGAATAAGGGATGTTTTCCAGATAGCACATGTTGAATTTTAGTGGCTTTAGTTGTTTGGTAGGTTAGTTAATTTTTTTTTTTCATTTTTTTTTTTGGGGGGGGGAGTAGGGGATGGGATTGTTTTGGTTTTGGCTTTATTTTGTCTTGTTATTTTGTGGGCATTTTTTTTTGGTTGGTTTGGTTTGATTTGCTTGTGTTCATTGAAATTGGCTGCTCTCATGGCCTGTTAGGATATTGCCACCCTGGGAATATTCTATCAAGACATTTTTTCCAAGTCTGTTTTCTCTTTGGACCAACCCCTGCTTCCTGTCCATTTCCTGGCCTGATTCCTCATTTGAGAGAGCACAGTAAGAAGTTTCTCAAAGTATAACTGGTGAGAGAAAGTTAGTAGTGAGAAGTTCAGTGCTGCACTGTCAGATTCAATAGACCTTGGTCGGATATATTCAGATGTCTTTTGTTATCTTAACTCAGTTTTAACAGAATAACTATCTTAACAGAATAAACTTTATATGAAATCTTCCTAGCTAACCAAATCTTATCAGCCAAATATAACCAGAGATAGTCACAGTTCTAGTGTTAGTATAATTAGTTTTCAACACCCTGAAGCAATTGTTTCACTGACTTGCCTCTGGTACATGGTATCATCATCATAAAGAAAATGATGTTAACCATGACATTGCATCTATTTTTTCATGAACCTCTTGCCTATCATTTGTGTTTATGAATGAAATAATACAAAGACAATTGGAAACTCTGGTTGGGTTACTGAGTATGGTGAAAAAATCACTCTCATTAGGTAGTGATTATGTGAGTTACATAATGCTACATAACAAATTAGGAGGCTAAAATAACAAACATTAATCTTCTCAGTTTTTCTGGGTCAAGAATTTGGACAGTGCCCAACACAGAAAGATACTGCCACTGGGTACCTCAGCCATCTCAAAGCTCAGTCAAGTGAGCACCTACTTATGACTTTACTCACAAGACTTTTGGTTAGACACATCAATTTCTTGCTCCTTCCACCTGTCTTTTAAAGCAAGCTTAAAACGTGGCAATTGATTTTCTTCAGGTTGAGTGCCTCTACTATAAATGTCACATTTGTTACCTAACCTTAGAAGTGTCTTCTCATCTCATCTGACCCATTCTATTACTTAGAAGTTAAGAATTAAGTTTGTACCACATTCAGTGAAACACACTAGACACTGTCATGTACATTCAGTAGTCAAGGATTACTGAAAGTGATTGTAGAGCTGCCCTCTCTGGAGTCAAGCCCCTTTTCTTAGGAAAATCCAGTTTTTAGCATGTGTGAACCTTTTCTGCTGTATTGAGACAAGGCCATCTGATAGTCCATGCCTGGATGTGTCTGTCACTCTGAACCCTGAGGTGAGAAATGTAAGGGTAGAAGTTACAGATAAAGTGGGAGCTCCAAGTCCGGTAAGCAGTTTCAGACGAAGTCTACATGTATTTCAGACTATAGCCTTGTAGCTTTGAAGGCTTGTAAGCAGGGAAGCACTGTGATCAGAATTCTGTTTCAAAATGATTGTTCTGATGATTGTGCAGATTGAGGAAGGAGTACTCAGAGATGTGGGACCATCTCTGAAGCAATTGAGGTAGAATGTCAGTGGTGACTATGAAAGATTGGAAGGGTGATTGTAGGAGAGGACCAACTGGTTGCCTTGGCAACCATAAGAATTTGGAGGAAGAAATAGAAAGGAGGTGAAGAGTGTGTGATTTCCTTTCTGCTGGATAATATACTTGATAGTACCCAACTTGAAGTTTCAGGGGAGTGAGCTGCTAGGGATGCCAAAGTTGAGTGTCCCATGACTGATATACTCGAGATTTTAATTTTAATGTACTGGCCTTTGGGACATGTTTCTTTAATTTTAAGATACACTGACATTATTAGTGATGGTGAACAACATCAGGTTTGGCAATTATCCTTTTTGTTTTCAGTAGTGTAAATTGACTCCAGGGCTTCCTGCATGCTAGGCATACACTCTTCCACTGAGCTACATCCATGGTTCCAAGTTCTTATTTTAAAGTAGAATGTCCTGGACTTGGCTTGTCAGTCTTATTCATTACAGCATGGCTCTTGGATAAAGTCTGCTTAGTGGAGTCACAGCAGGCATGCTGAAAACCAGGAAGCAAAACCTGGAAGCAATACATTCTGTGGGGCAATACAATGAGCTAGGTGTCACTGGAGCCATTTAAATAGAAGTAAAGAAACTGCTTTTCAGATTCCAGAATCTAAAAATGGGCATAACCATTAGATTTTAAGACACCAGAAGCACAAGTCCCCCTAGGGACTGATGCCATAGCACCAAGGGGTGGTTTTGCCCTCCCTGTTTCACATTTCTTACATTTATAATTAGACTTTATAAGATATAGAGTAATTTAAAAAGCAAATAGAAGAAAATGGAAGGGTAGAAATTATGGTATATCCTAGAAAGGATACTTATCACTAATAAGAGTTCATGGAGGAGAAAAAGAAAAAACTTGGGGCAAGGGGGGCTGAAAAGTCTTAGTTTTAAGACAGAGTAAGAATTATCATTGCTGACATTTCTGAGGTGCAGGAACAATAGATGGGGGAATGTCACATCCTAGTTTTCATGAGCTATTTCTTCTGTTTTATATGACCATGGCTATCTCATGGGACATTCATGAGGTAAGGCCTACTAACTCTTCCTCAGGGCAATATAGATGGAGGCTTATGAGAATATTAGAATTAAAGGGATTCAAGGGGCTCATGAGAATTCCAAGGTTCAAGACCCCTTATGAGACTCTTCTCTTCTCTGAGACTATATAAAGGGTAAATAATTTACTTTTGGTTGTATAGCTACCCATACATTAGCCAAAAAACTCCTCTACACTGAGGGTGGAGGGGACTCTTCAGGTATATATAAGTAACCAAGGATACTTCCTGGTGGTATAGATGCCTTTCAGTCATCTACATTCTGTAAGTAACCTCAATAAACTCAGTGGTTCACCAAGCTGAACTTGGCTGGAATTTTTTATTTTATCTACATGTTTCCTCTCTATATGATGCTAATGAGTGAGGTTTTGTTGTTGTTATTATACATCTCAGGAAAGTCACATAATGCCAGCACAACTATAATACATAAATGTCCCCAAGAAGAGCTCAGAAACAGGTTAGGCATTTTGACCATCACCATGCCGCATAGATGTAGACCTAAATGGCCTCCCACTGTCACATAAATATGAAAGGAGGGACACAGAGACAACTTACAAATATATCTTACTGATAAATCCCAGTCCTCTGTAGAGTTCACTTTCATAAACATAGCAAGTAGGAGAAAGTTGTCAAAAAGTCTTGAAATCATCAAGGAAAGAATGTCCATAAATCATTCCATAGATAAAGAAGAAGATATAATTCTAAAAATAGTATTTTGTAATAACTGGGGAAAGGGAAGAGAAAACTGGTACTCTATACTTCTGGGAAAGATATATAATATCTATAAAATAGTAGGACATGTTTGTAAAAATGGAACAAAGAAAAAACACTGTAAAATGAGAATGAATGAGTGGAAAGCCAAGGGTCACAGTAAAGATAAACAAACAACAGCAATCAACAGGACAGAAAAGATGCCATGAAAATAAATCTGTGGCATGAAGCACCCACTTAAGATCTCCAAGTTCAAAGGAAAACATGAACTCAAAACAGAGAAGACAAACTGAGTACATCTGTCATGGTTGGAACCCCAGCACTCAGGACTTGAGGCAGGAGGATCATAAACTCGAGGTCAACCTTCATTACAGGGTGTGTTTGGATTTCCTTACTTTTTGTTTTGTTTTGGTTCTTGGTTGACTTGGAGTTTTTTAAATCTTGGAAATTTTCTTATTTATTTTCCCAAATATCTCATTTTTATTAACCTCTTAAACTGTAGCAAGTTCTGCCACGCTAAAGCTAACCCCCACTCTGTTGTGCTTTCTACAAAAGCTGGGAAATAAAGGAAGTTGCTCTAAATGTTTAACTGTTAAATGACTCAAGCACTAACTAATCAGAACAGGTGACATGGGTTCTGATGCAGGATACCAGTGACCAAATGCAGCTGTACAGTGCCCTGGCCCACTCTTTGGATGTACACACTCCAGTTCATACATGTGCTCTTCAAGCCAAAACTGCAATGAACACATCAGAACCTCTAAAGTGTTTGCCTTGTGTTGAAGTAATTATTTAAAATGCCCACTGGTCAAGCTGACTATCTAAGCTGGGGTGGCTCTGCCTTGCTCAGCCACCATGTTCTGTGGCTGGAGGCCATGTGCGCACTGCAACTAGAAACGGCCAGCCAGAAACACCAGCCCTGCCACGAGATGCCAGCATGGGAGATGGCTCTGAAAATCTTCCTCACTGACTCTGTAAGGCTGGGCATTGCCCAGACCATCCCACCATCCACGCGGGCCCAGTAGGAAATTAGACTCTAATGCTTAAATATTAATCAAAGGCTTCATATGTTTGGTAATGCTTAATAACAATATGCGCATACAATTAGAGTTGTTTCCCAATTAGCTAACATAATATAAGTTGTTACCCGCGACTGATCTCGATACCTGCGTGGCTCTTCATCCTCCTACATCTCTGCCCTCTCTAGCTCCTCCTCTTCCTTTTCTTCTTCCTCTCCTTACTCCTCCCACCTTAGCTCCTCCTATGGCCTTATGCATACAGCTGGACTACATTATAGCTCTATCAGGTCCCAGCAACAAAACAGTAACTCCAGCCTTCCAACCTGAGTCAGTTAACTGTACATATCTAACCATCCATACATGCCTGTCTTGGTTATCATTACCCTCAGAAATGGCATGATGGACTCAGGGAAAGGTTGAGGCACATAATCAAAATGTTTATGTTACTGAATGACCACATGTCAGGCCAACAGACAAAGCATACCATGTCAGCCTGTAATGGGAGAAAAATATATGTTCATCGTACTAAACTATTGTTAATTTATGGTCAGAATGTGGAAATAGCTTTGTTCGGGTAAGTTGCTGACCCTTCTGTTTCTTTAGCACTCTGTTCTCTTAGGGGAAAGCTCAGTTTATGATCCACGCACTGTTGCTTAAACATCTTCCTTTAAACTGAAAATGCTCAGGTAATTTTATTTTCAAAAGCTGTGTGTGTGTGTGTGTGTGTGTGTGTGTGTGCATGCGTGTATGCTTCCTGAAAATACACCCTTTAGATAATCACATTTATAATCATTTGATCATTTAATAATTATCAAATGAGAACTGTGTATTATGCTGCATTTCAATGGCTCTGGATCTTTGCTTTAATTTTTAAACACTGTTCCCGTCGTCACCTGGACTATCTCTCCGCCTTCTTTGTCCTAAGCTACTTCCTTCTTCAAGGCTCAGCTAACTCACTTGCCAATCGACTGAACGTGTTTCCTAGTCTTTTCCACTGAATCTCCTTTCAGGAATCCTTCTAGCCCTTTATCTTCCTTACAGTTTTATTATTTATAATTAAAATAACTATTTATAAAAACTACTAAATATTAAAAGTCTCAGAGGATGCAGTATATTTCCAAGTATGGCATCTTTTCTGTGAACATAAGTAATATAAGTTTTTTACAGTTCAGTAGTTTATTTAAAAACAAATTTATTTACAAATAAATGCTAATATACTCAAAGATGTTTCAGTTACTGTTAGCATTCATTGGTTAAATGAGCCTCATTCAGTTTTGGCCATGTCTTTATGTGTCCCTTCCTAAGGAAAGGTAGCTACAGTATCTTGTAGTATCAGCTCAACCCTTAAGACTGTAGTAAAATAAAAATTTTCCCTTGTGCCAAAAACTTGACAAATATGTTCAAAAGCAGACAATATGAATTGATTAATGGAATTCATTTTTTGTTGCTAAATAGAATATTAATCACATTCTAAGCAGGGAAATGTGTTTTGTATCACACGTAAGTGGTGCAAATATTGCCTAAATGGTTGGCTAGTAGCTTACAACATTTTAGTTTATTTTCAGACTCCTCTCAATTTTGAACAAAACAACAGAACACACTTGTATTTGAAGAACTCATCCCGATCACTTTAATTTCCTTGGGATTGATTTTGCAGCCTCTGAGCTACAGGAAGTGTTTTGTTCCGTGTGCATACAGACAACCCTGAGTGATTTAAAATGAGCCAGGTCAGTGCGGATCAATTTAGGCCATGGTGACCCATGAGGAGATGCAAATTAGGATTCTGCAACTGAGACCAAAAATAGATTTTGTCAAATGCTCTCTGTGTAGTTTCTTTAAATCATATTAAGAAGGACAACTGTGAAAACCCCCAACTATACTACAGCAGTACAAAGGAAAGGCAATGAAAGAGACAAACAAATGAGAGATTTCCAAGTAGATGAACTTGCCAAAGCACCATCTCCATTTTCATCCTGTGTCATTCCCAGTTAACGAGGAAAGGCCCATAGGAGGAGGAAATGCAACAAAAACTGCTAAATGCTTCACAGCAGCTGTGTGTGCCACACACTTCTTTTGGTGGCAGCCAGCAGTCTTCTATTCCTAGCACAGCATCCAGGCCCCACCCATGCACATATGTGCATACTTCCTAGCATGTAAAGAGCTTAACTGGAAGCTTTTGGGAGAAGCAGCATGAAAACAAACAAACAAACAAAATAGTCACTAATTGTTGAAGTGATTGCACCTGAAAGAAAACATGGAATTACATTATTTAATAGTAAGTGTTTCTGTGGGAAGCCATGGCAAGGCCTTACTCTTGGCAAACACTCACCCTTGGCTCTCCTATCTACTATTCTTCTTTCTGCTTACCTTCCATGATTCACTTGTCAGTTCTCAGAACTTCAAACAAGGCCTCATAGCAACCCACCTTAGTAACCCCTCCTCCTGATCTCTAGATTTAGACAACATCCTGCTAGATAGATGTTTTCAGAATCCCTGGTAAGCCTGGAAAGGCTTTGTGAGAATAACTTAGACCCCCCACAGCTACAGCTAGCTTCCTCCACCTGCAAAGCCCTCTTTCCTTTCCTACCCCTCCCCATATCCTGTTTTTAGAGTATATAACTTGTGTGAACAATAAAAATTTTGCCAGCTTGATCAGACTTCTTGACTTGCTGTGCCTCCTTATTTTCTCACGCATCTCAGTCCTCTCTACAGTGTGTAAGGGTCCCACTTGATTGTCCAGTTGGCCTGGACATGTTTCTATGTCTGCTCAGTAAATAATTTGTTACTTCACTGTAAATGACCTCATAGCTTCTTTTCTTTTCCACACCACAGGAGGCCTTCCTAGGATTTGTATAGATTTCTTGTGTTAAGCACCTACTGTAAAAGACTTTCAATCTCTGTCATACACCCTAGCAATAATCTTAAGAACTCGATTACAAGTACATAATACAATCGATCTACAGACATATTTTCATTTGGACAGGATTCCAGATTTGGTGAAATGCAAAGATTTCAGCTCTGCTTCTGTTCCTAGCTACCTGTGTTGCCCATCAGCCTGCAGGCCTCACCTCATCATTGGAACCTCTCTTTGGAGTCATTATTTCTCTGTCTGCACTCTGAGAGGCTTGAGTTTTCCATTGTGACTCTCTGCTTGATTCATCTACTATTTACTTTTTAATCAACAAAGGCTCAGTTTCATATGCAAGAATTGAAGTCCAGTGGTCACCACCTTGGGCAGTTTGAACTGCATATGGGGTATTTCCAGGCTGCAAGAATATTTTAAAAAATGAAAGAGATCAAATAAGAATAAAAAAAAATGCTAAACGTATATGCATCTGAAATCTATGACTGAATATATAAAGTAAGGGTAATGGAGTTAAAAAAAAAAGAAAATTTCATAATTATACTTGAGCACTTCTGCAGTTTCCTCTCAATACTTAATATAGAATGTAGAAAGAAAACCAGTAAGGACAAAGGAGACTGAAAAACACAAACAAATGACTCCATGTAATTAAGAATAGAACTATCACAGAAGAATATAAAGAATTTTTAAGTACACAAGGAACAATCCCAAAATTAGATGATATTCAGGATCATAAATCAAATCACAATAAATATAAGAGGATAAAAATCATATGAACCATGAAACCTAGATTAAGCTAGGAAAAAAGTGACAGAAAAAAATTTAGGAATTCTTCAGGTATTCAGAATTACAATTTATATTTCTACATGCCATGTGGTTCAAAGGTGAAGACATAAGGATTAGGAAGTAGCCAAAAATAACAAAATGCTCCATGTTGTTAAAGTAGTAGTTAGAAAGAAATGCATATAGGGACACCTAGAATGCTCATTACGTTAGGAAATTTTATAAACGCTTCAAGTCATGATCTTTTACTTTAAGAAACTAATAAACAAAAACAAATTGTATTCTTACAAGTAAAGGGAAGTACAACAAATCCATTGATTAGCAAATGAAATTGAGAGGCAGAGCAAGCAAGCAAACAGAAGCCAAATCTCTGGTCTCTTTAAACAGGAATTTTATGAAAGAAGACCACAAATGGGTCAAAATTAGAATATAAAAAGAAATCTCATTTTAGAAGCTCTGACACTTTAAAAAGTATAATACTACAATTGAATTAAATCTCATCACTTCAGCAACAGGGATATGATGGGCAAATGTCATGAAAGGCATGAAATAGAGTAGACATTCTTTCAAAAAGGAATGGAGATGATGTGACTTTGAAATACACTGTAGCAGTTGGGCTCCCATGCAGAAGGATGCGTTGCCGTGTCAGCGTCAGCTGTGCTCTGCAAAGCTTTAAGGAAAAAAAATCATGTCAATTCAGTGGACACTCTTCATTAGAACCTCAATCTCCAACCAAAGGCCAGGGATGTCCTGACCCTAAAACTATGAAAGATGGTGCCAGCAAATGATAATGATAACATATCAATGAATGTGGATATAAATAATTAAGCAATCAAATAGAATTGAGCAAGAAATCAAATGATACATAAAACAAAGTCAGTCACATTTTGGGAGGATCTTTGACAAGTGATGCTTTGTCAAGACTGTTTTTTTCCTTACATGTATATATTATGTATACATTTTTCATTATGTATATATTATGGTTTCCAGCTTTGTGTTTTTAGGGAATTTCGTGTGTGAGAACATGTGTATCTCTGTGTTTATAGTGTTTCTTGAGTTTTTCTTTTGCTCTTCTATTTATTCGCTCATTCACTTTGTTCGGCTATGATTTGTTTGTTTCATTTTAATATTTTTAGATGCTTGTTTGTATCCTCGTGAGAGAAGATAAGAAATGATGTAGCTCTGGGTTAGTGACATGGTGAAAATCTTGGAAGAGTTAGAAGAGGAGACCATAATCAGAATATTGTATGAAAAAAATCTAGTCTCAATAAAAACAATAAACTAAGTCATTTTCCATTAGATTGTAAAAGCAGAAAAGAACAGAGGCAGGGAAGAAGGGAGGGAGCAGAGAGAGGGAGGGAAAGAGGTACATAATATTCCTGAGCTTGAGTAGTAAGCACTGAAGAGATTCCATTTTCCAGGAGACCTACCAGTGGAAAATAATCTCACTGAAAAACTTGAAGGATTTTAAGTAGTCACAGACAAACTAGAATTTACTCTACTCTGTGGGCTGCATCATACACAAGTCCATGTGCATGTGATTCACGGGATCCTTGTCAGTTCATGTCTGCTATCTTCAGCTCCATCCTTTTCTGCCCGTTTCTTTTCTGGATTTGTTATGATTATTTTTACTTATTTTCTTCTAATTCTATGGGTGTTTTTCATTTAAAGACGATTTCTATATCCCTCTATGTGTTTGGAGCCAGTCAGAGGCAATGAGATGCTTGAGGAGTTAAAGCACGAGTCTGCTGTGCTGCTTGGCTAGGTTCTGCTGTATAAAATGTTCCAAATACATATTTGCTAAGCCAACTTGTTTAATATGACATCTAAAATGAAACAATATACCTATATTCTATTTAATTCCTGTCTCTTGTTCTTATTTTCAATATATTATCAAGCGTCAAATAAAAACGCATACCCTACACTTCCAGTAAAGTACCAAATTTAGTTCATTAGGGTAACTAGTCTTTGGGCATCTTTGAGGAGACAGAGTATTTCTATTTCCAGCACATTGAACAGCCTTGTTTACATTCATTTTTGTTTACATATTTCCTGAAGCAAATATAGGTATTAAAGTGTACATTTTACATCACTGCATTAGAAACACCAACTTTCTGTGATTTCCATCTGTATTGGCAGCAGGCCCTGGCCCCTGATGATAGGTAAGCATGACAGAAAAATCTCTAGTTTGTGTGGACCAACTTCGTTTTTAATGAAGATTTTATTCTTTGATGCAGCAGCAGGTTGGTGTTGCTCAATGTCAAAAGGCTCATGAAGCTTCAAAGACAAAGTACAAAGACTGATCTTAAAAATACAAAGATCAAAGGTTGATTTTTTTAACCTTATGAGTAAGTCTTCCCTTTTTACCTTATACTACTGAATTTAATACTTTACCAAAACATATATACTAATTGAAATTCAAAAATAGAAGTAGCTTATTTCAATAAGTAATTAATAAAAATTGAAAATCTATTTCAAGAAAATGCTAACTCATAACTAGTTAAAATTTTGGGAGTAAAATATTTTTTAACTTTATGGCAATGCAAAAGAAAAGTTAGCCAAAAAGCTATAACTATTAAAATTAGGGGATAAGCACTTAATAGGAAACAGGATGTTTAATAATAACAAAATAATAATAATAAATTTTCCCTGAAAATTTGTTAATTAGAAAAGAAATGGAAAGTAACTTTCCAACAAGAATAGATTAGACACCCCTGACCCAAGTGTTGACAGTTACCAATAACAGAAGCGGGTAATAGACCCCTGATATGGCATTTAACAGTACATGTTGAGTCTCTGATATTCATGCTGAAGATGGATAACCTGAAGCTAACCTGGATGAAAAACAGTCATATGAGCTTCATTCCACAAAGTAATCTCCTGTGCTCCCTAGAAAGATCAAGACAAAGAAACACAAAGAAAAGTTGGGGGATGTTTCAAATAAAGAGAAAACAGAGAAGCAGCAACTGAACACAAGTGCTATGCAGCCTTGTACCAGAGGCTGGACCTGGAGGAACAGTACCTACAAGAGAGTGTAAGACGGTAGAAACAACTGGTCGTGACCAGTTTCATGATAGCATTATATTAATTTCTATCTCCCGATTTTGAGAATTGCTGTGTGGTCATATATAAAGAGTTTTCTTTCTCTATGTTTGAAGCAATTGAAAGGGAGCACACGGAAAAAGCTTACAGAGAATGCCAAATAGTTACTTAATATAAAACACTGCAAGGCTTTTGTTACATCTGCTTAATTACTTGATGGAATATTATTTTAAAATTATCTTTAAGGAAACTTTTCTATTTATACACAACACACACACACATACACACACACACACACACACACACACGCTACTGCCACTATATACAAACAGTATTATGTCTATCATTTGGATATTTACTAGCTATGTAAAACTTTATATGATCTAGAAATTAAATGTATTAATGTTGTTCATTCAGGCCTGCCTTTCCATATCTGTGTAAGCCCTTCTTTATTTTATGTTTATAATATTGTCCCTGTTGTCTGCAACATATATGTCCAAACATATATATGGGCTATTCCTATATTTTTGGCCAACCTTTTTCATGCCTCAGATTATTGTACTGATGGGCTCTGTTGGTCCTACTTTTAAACCACTAACTCCATTACTCCCTCCTTATTCCAAGTCTGTGAATTCATCTCATCAGTATTACCCTAGCTTGCCCGCCTGGTCTCACATGTTGTTCAGATACACTAGCCTTTCTTCTGTCCCTTAGTAAACTAAGCTGACTGATTTCCATTGTGGGGCTTTTGCGGTTGCTCTCTGAAATACGCAGAGTCTAAGTTTTCAGGCTGTCATGTCTGTAACCTACAGGCCTCAGATCAGTTGTCACCAGCTAGGAGCAGCCTTTCCTACTCACATTCTATAAAGGAGCCACACTCGAATTTCCTTTTCCATTCCTGAAACGTTTATGGGCTCTCACGGTGCTTTGCTGCTGTGTTGTTCACTGTGTTGATTCCAGGTAAAAACTAAAGATGCTGAGGAAGGGAAGCAAAAACATCTCTCTCCAAGCCTGGACAAACTAAGTTTGGAATCTAGACCTCTGAGTGCTGACAGTCTGCTAAGTGTTTGCAACTGGAAGACTGTCATAAATGAAGAGGAAACCTGGGATCCCAGCCTAGCTGCATATGGTGTAACCTTTAAGTTCAAATTTATTCAGATGACTCTCATAGTTAAATGAATCATCTTTATGTAATAAGAAAAAAATTGACACACACAAAGTAGGAAAAATATTCTGTATTTTTAAAACATACAGAGAGAACCAACCATTTTGAACAAAAAAATAACTGGGATAATAATAATAGTAATAATATATATATGTATATATGTGTGTATATAGTTTAGAAAGATTATACATATATATATGTGTGTGTGTATCTTTTGTTTATGTATCATCTATCCATCTAGCTATCCTAACTCTATATCTACCAATTCATTCTATCTATATATTTATCATCTATCATTTATTTATCTATATGCCTATTTATAAATCTATCTATCATCTTCCATCAATCTATTGTAAAAGTTTTTGATTCCAGCAACTAAACTGCATGCATTTCAAAGGACCTGAATACAGCGACTCAGAAGGAAGCCATGCCAGTGTCTCTACTGCTAAGTTCATGAGGGAAACTCATGAGAGAGCCTATGGCTGCTTTTCATGCTTATGAATTGATAGTTTCTTCCTAGAGTGATAGAAGCCATCGGGAGTTCTTCACTGTGGAGAGAGAAGGGGAAGCTGTCTTCATTGGTTGCCATGCATTAGCATGAATATGCTGGTAAATGAAGACCAGAAAAATCAGGTCAAGAGGATCAGCCTTCTTGATAGGGTCTTGGTAACACGCTATCGGTGAGGCATCAGACTTATTTCCTTACAGCTGTGTTCCACGTTCAGCATTCTATTTGTCACTGGCACCTTCACCTGACAAAATGTCACATCAGACTCCTGAAGCTATTGGCTGTGATTGATGGCTCGTGTCCTGTGGTAAGGCAGGGTTCATAGATGTGCCACCAACCAGCCACTTAACTCACCTTAGGTTAAGAATGTTAACACTTTGCCTGGATCAAGACTCGAAATGATGGGCCAAATGCAACAAAACACTACTTTAGTTTTATCTTTAGTGTTCCATGTAGTTTTATCTTTAGTATTCAGTGTATTTAATGAAGATTTTAATAATCTGTTCAGATGGTCATCCCATCCCATTTTCATATGTAAATAAAAACATTAAAGGTTTGCTTTTAAAACTTGATAATCCAAAAATTATACATACAGGCAATAATCTGGGGGTCAGGAGTAGTAGATTTGTGATGTGACATGTTCCTTAATGGCAGAGCTGCATTCTGGGAAATGTGCCATTACTTCATGCAGCTGTCATGGAGATGTCAACTTGGGGCACATCTAGTCTATATGACATAAATGCTGGTAGTTACAGACATAGCATATATAATATAGAGTAAAATCTGTTTAGTATAAGTATTATATATTTGACAAATATAATACATAGCATAAATAATACATTCACACAATACATACATATGTAGTATAATTATTATATTTGATATATGACATATATATATATATATATATATATATATATATATATATATATACTATTGTTTGTAAGGCCATAATGAAGTAAACAGTATGACATGAAATCAAGTGCAAAAGAAAATGTCCCAACTCAGATACGGTAAAAATACATGAGGCACATGATGATAGAATCACATGGTGTGCTGCTTGTAATAAACTTTCTTTCATATAAAAGTTTACATTGAAGGCTATATATGACAGTGCAGTAAATCTACAGTTCGGTAAGATAGTCATGTGTGATGATTATCTGGTCCTAAGTTATACACATACACAACTGGCAGTGTAATCCTGTTCATACCAGCATCAGCATACCAGTAGTGAACCCACTGCATTACAAGACTGTGGATGCTACAATGTTCCTAAGAAATAGAAATGTCCTCCAGGATCAACATTGTAGTCAGGGACCATTGTTGACTGAAAACTCATTATAATTCACCTGACTTAATAAAGTGTATGGACAGTTGTGTCTATGGAGCCATCCATCTCTACATCATGCTTCTCACTCCAGACTAGGGATTGAACTAGTCAAGTTTTGCATGGTCTGCAAGTTCTTGCTCTACCACTGAACTACATTCACAGCCATGTCTTTACTTTTGAATTTGAAATCAAGCTTTCCCAAGCCGCCCAGACCCCTCTTGAAATTGTCCTGTAGCCCACACAGGTCCTGAACCTGAGAATCTCCTACCTAGCCTTCTGAGTTTCACCAAGTCCAGCTGCATTGTGGCTACACAATTTTGAATTTTGAAGTAACAATTTTGAATGATAACAACTGATGAATGCTTACGTGTCTCCACCAGTCAAAGATAGTTGATATATCTAGGTTGGGTATTGGGTTACACTTCTAATTGAGCATTACAAAACTTATAATGCCTTTGATTAACATTAAAAAAAATTGTACAAAAGCAAAAAAGAAAAAGGGGCATGGGATAGGGGTTTTCTAGGGAGGGGAAATGGGGAAAGGGGATGACATCTGAAATGTAAATAAAATATCCAATGAAAAATAAAAATAATTAAGAAAAATAAAAAAATGAAGACTAAACATTTGGTTGTTGCAATGTACACTTTTCAGGTTTTGATGCCTCCTCTAAACAAACATTGTCTCTTTAAATAAATGATTCAAGTCAAGGAACTTGAATGAATGGAGACATTACCTGATAGTCCTCCTGCTCTCTACTTACATGAATTAATTTCTAGTTTTAAAAATTAGAGAACAATAATATACTATTTGAGGAAACCTATGCTTTACAAATGATGAGAAAAAAAAATCAAAACTGAAAGTAGAGTTGTGAAAATGTGAAATGGACTGCACTGAGTTTGCTCCAAGGACTGATTTTTTTTTAACAGTAACTAGGGTTTGATTTATTAGTTACACACAGGGAAGGAGAGGTTTGCATCCTAAGGCATAAACTTACAAAATCTATGTTTTTAATTGTAGTTTGAATTATGAAGGCACACTTACATATAGAACAAAATAATGGGTTCATATTTATGCTTATCTGAAAAACATCCTTGTAAAGGGGAATTATACATAACTGCTCTTGACACACTGGACACCAAAGAATGAAGGACCAGGCTCTGTTATGAGAAACAAGTGAGTTCTGAAAGGCCCAGGTTACTATAGGGAAATTATCAATCGGGAAGAGGGATCTGAACTGAACAATGTAATCCACCACCATATTAACAAATTGAAAGACAAAGCTACAGGTTCCTTGATAAAAATCCAGCATCCTTTCATGATAAAAGTTCTGGAGAGATTAAAGATACATGGAACATACCTAATAAAGGCAGTTTACAGCAAACCCATTACCAACACCAACTTAAATGGAAAGAAACTCAAAGCAAGTCTACTAAAATCAGGAATAAGACAAGGTTTTGTACTCTCTTCATGCCTACTAAATATAATACGTGACGTCTCAGTGAGAACAGTAAGACAACTGAGGGAAATCAAGGGAGTACAAATTGAAAAGGAAGAAATAAAAGTATCTTTGTTTGCAGATGACATTTAGGTATACATAAGTGACCCTTAAATTTCTACCTGTACATTCCAATAGCTGATAAACAATTTCAGCAAAATAACTGAATATGAAATTAACACACAAAAGTCAGTAGCCTTCCCATATACAAATGACAAAAGGTCTGAAAACAAGAAATCAGGAGGAAAAAAATACGTTTCACAATAGCCTCAAGTAATATAAAATATCTTGGGGTAACTCTAGTCAAGCAAGTGAACGACCTTCATGATAAAAAAAATAAAACATTTAAGACATTGTAGAAAGAAACTGAAGATGATATCAGAAGATAGAAAGATCTCCCAAGCTCATAGGTATATGGGATTATTCCAGTAAAATTGTCAGTACTACCAAAAAGCAATCTGAAGATTCAGTGCCATCCCCATCAAAATTTAAATACAATTCTTCACAGAAATATAAAGGACAATTTTCAGCTTTGAATCAAACAGGAAAGAAAAAAACAATATCCCTAAAACAATTCTGACTTAGATATCACCACCCCCAATTTCAAGATGTACTACAAAATACAGGGGGCAGGAGAGAACACATGGTATAGCCACAAAGAAAAGACACATTGATCAATGTAATCAAATTAAAGACACAGACATAAATCCACATACCTATGGACACTTGATTTCCTATGAAGAGCCAGAAACACACACTGGATAAAAACAGCATCTTCAACAAATGGTACTAGTCAAACTGGATGGTGGCATATAGAAAAATGCATGTGGATCCATATTTATCACCCTGCACAAAACTCAACTCTAAACGGATCAAAAACATCAACATAGGACCAGATGCACTGAATCTAATGGAAGAGAAAGTGGGGAAATATCTTTGAACTCATTGGTATAGAAAAAGACCTTCTGAACAGGATACAACTAGCATGGACACTAGGACCCATAATTAATAAATGTAACCCCCCAAAACTTAAGATCTCTGTAAGGCAATGGACACCGTCATTCAGAAAAAGAGGCAGCCTACAAGGTGGAAGAAGATTCTTACAAGTTTCACATCCAACAGAGGAATAATATCTAAAATATACAAAGAACTAAAACACCAACAACAAAAAGACAACTGGATAACAAGAACACAAAGCCAAATTTTAAAATGGGGTACAGATCAAAACAGAGAGTTCGCCAAAGAGGAAACTCAAACAGCTGAGAACACTTACAGAAGTGATCAACATCCTCAGCAGTCAAGAAAATGCAAATTAAAACGACTCTGCGAGTTCATCTTACACCTGTCAGGATGGCCAAGGTTAATAGACGTGACAGCTCCTGCTGGAGAAGAGGTGGAACAAAGGGAACACTCCTCCACTGCTAATAGGAGTGTGGTCTTGTACGGCCACTATGAAAATCAGTATAGGGGTTCCTCAAATTGGAAATTGATCTTTCTCAAGATCAAGTTATACCAACTTTGGGCATATACCCAAAGGATGCTTCATCGTATTACACAGACACTTGCTTGACCATCTTCATTGGTGTTCTAGTCATAATAGGCAGAAGTTAGAAACAACCTACATGCCCCTCAACTAGAGAATGGATAAATAAAATTCATCTTGGTTATAACAGAATATTACAGAACTATTAATAAAATGAAATCATGAGATCTACAGGTAAATAGATAGAACTGGGTGGGGATCATCCTGCGTATCTCAGACCCAGAAAGACTTGCACTTGCTTACATGTGGATATTAGCTGCTAAATTAATGATAACCAAGCTACTATCCATCCATCCATCCATAGAACAAAGGTTAAGTCCTGGATGAAGAGGAGGACTGGAACTGGAGGATCAGGTTGGGGAGAGTGGAAAATAGAACAAAGGAGGTAATGTGGGGAGAAAGAGCTAAAATTAAGAACCATTTGAAGAGGAATATGGAAACCTAATACATTTGAAGTTTCCTAAAACTACACATACATGAAGGTGATCTGACTGAAGTAATGGGAAAGACAGAACCCCAACTGGCTACCTCTCATCACCAAATGAAGTTTCCAGTTCCAGGACTGGGATACATGAGACTGACTTGTGAACCAAAGGGCTCCCGTGGGAATCCCAGACAACCTAGACTGTTACCAAGAGTGTAGATAGCTCTCCACAAACAAGGCCCTAATGATGAAGACAGCATGTACACAACTCACTGAATGTAACAATGTTGAGCTAGAACATGGAAACATGGAGCCATCACCCTTACATTCTAGAGTCTTTGGTACAGGAGAGTATTAGGAGAAACATAAAGACCAAGGCAGCCACAAACCCTTGGATCAACAATGGTGTCCTGCCTACAAGATACACTAGTGCACTAGTGGGCCAAACCTTGTGGAAGTAACCAACCAATGTCTGATTCGACTTAAGCTCAGTTCAGGAGGTGGAAGCCATATCCAACACTGCTTGAGTGACCAAGTACCTGTGATACCAGAGAGACCTAGGGTAAAACTAAATACTACTAATTTTTTTAAAGTAGCAATAAAATTACTCCTAATGACATGCTGCTATACTCATAGATTTGTGCTTAACTCAGCCATTGTAAGAAAAGCTTCCTTCTGCAGCAGAAGAGAACAAACACAGAGACCCACAGCCACACATTATAAAGAGAGTTGGAGACCTTGGAACACTCAGCATTTAGTGGGATGTCTCCATCAAATCTCTCCCCCCAGGGCTCAGGGGACCCCTTGAAGAGGGGGCAGAAAGAGTGTAAGAGCCAGAAGTTAGGAGGACACCAAGAAAATGAGAACTTCTAAATCAACATGATCAAAGCTCATATGAACTCACAGAGGCTGAGGTAGCATACACAAGGGCCTGATGGGGCTACACCAAGTCCTCTGCACATACACTATGGCTTCCATGTTAGTGTTTTTATGGGATTCCAGAGTGTGCAAATGAGTGGGTCTGTGATTATCATGCCTTCTCTTGTGCTCTTCTCCTGCTGTTTTGTCTAATTCCAATGCATTAGTTTTGTTTTATCTTTTTGTACTGTATTGTATTATTATCTCTTAGAAGCACATTTCTTTTCTAATAAGAGACAGAAGGGAGTGGATTAGAATGGTGGGGGAGGACTGTGAGGAGTGGACAGAGGGGAAACTGGACTGGGAGCAGAGAGAGGGGAAACTAATTAGTATATATTGTGAGAGAAAACAATCTATTTTTAATAAAATAAAAAAAATTCCAAAAATTGTTCTCAAAAAAAGTGAGCTTAAAGATATAGTAATTAAACATTCCAATTAAAGTACAAAGAGGGGAAAAGAAGACAATGTTAAAGGAACAGAGTCCCAGTAACAGTACAGAAGAACTTGATGTGGCTGAACATGTATATCTGGCTGTAACAGACTCTGGTGTTAGGGAAAATGGAACAGGAATTCAGGAAATAATAGCCAAGTTTCTTTTAATGTTGCTTGTCTTTTTGAAACAGGACTCAGCTATGTTGCTCAGACTCACCCTGAAGTCATGATCCCCCTGTTCCAGCCTCTCCCATGTTGGTATTACATCATCAAAAGAAGTTTCATCTAAATTCTGTGAACCTAGCATGCTAGAAATCATATACACTTAGATTCTAACCAAACTACTAAATCAAATTACTAAACATAAAGAATAAAGAGAATAATATTAAAACTGACTGAGGGAAGTACATTGTGTGCACAAAAGCAAAGATGCAGACAAGAGCAGGTTTTTATGTGTACAGCTAGTACAAGATAGAAAATAACACAAGATAGAAAAAGTAGTGGAGCCCTGTTTAAAGAAACAACATTCTCAACACAGAATGCATTCCCTGTAACAGTCTCCCTCAGATATAAAGGTGCAATAAGCAATTTTCAGATGGACTTAAAGAATCCATCACCAGTGGAATCATTTATTTTGAACCACAAATTATAAACACACACACACACACACACACACACACACACACACACACAAGTCCTCTGAGCACAAAGAAAACAGCAACAGATACCTCTGAATTCTGCAAAGGAATGGTGGACTACAGAGGTGGTAACTGTGTGAGCACAAAACTGGTTACAGACAGGACTACAGTGAAAACCCTGTCCTTAAAAAAAAGAAAAAGAAAAAAATGTGGTCTATATGCACACATACACAGTGCTATATTATCAAATCATAAAGAGGAATGAACTCTTGTCACTTGGATAACAATGAGTGGGATCGTGTTCACCTAAAAAACTTTCAGACAGAAAGAATGAGGTATTGTGCGTTTTCTCTCATATATTAAAACAAAGTGATAAATTTTAAAATGAACTTAGAGAAAAGGAGGAGCACCAGGGATTAGAAAGAGACAGGGGTTGGCCATGATGATCACAGGAAGAACACGGGAACAGGGCTAAAGTGTGACAGGTACATGGACGTGTCAGCAAAACCCATTCATCTCTACAGCAAGTACGCGTTAATACGTCTAACAAAAACCATTTTGTCTATAAAACTGCCCATTTGTGGGGCAAAGATACAGAAAGGCTGCCTATGGTATATTGTGATGCTCATGAGTAATCCTAAAGTCTAGGCAAAGACTTGTGTGAGGCAAGGTAGGGACAGATTTAATACCATCACTGATTATCTTTCTGCAGTATTCTACTTTGTGGCTGGAACTGCCGCAAGCAGCAAAAGCAAGGCTGGAAATTAGGGGTTTCCATGTTTTCTGCCCTGTCAAATGTTTGGGGAGGGGGAGGGCATCACAGATGAGACAATGAAACTAGAGACTAGACAGAAGAACGAGGGGCCCTTGTCTTCATTGCCAAAGCTATTGCACTTCTTAGAGCAAAGAGGGATGCTATTTTCATAGCTTTTATTGTAAGTAAATTAATTTTACATCATTGATTGCTAGAATGCCCTAGTCCTTTAATGATGCAAGAAAGCAATTTTTTTTTTTTTTTTAGCTCAAAGAAAAATGTTTTAGACTTAGAAAATACATTTCAGGAAACCAACCTTCCATTGTGTAGTAAATAGTAATAATAATAATAATAATAATACATCAAGATATTGCAATTACTAAAATGCAGCTGTCTGTCACATTTCTTGTCCTCTGGAAATGCTGCTGAGTGGACAGTCACATGGTATAAACAGTCATGTGAGCACAGTTTCCTATAATCCTTGGATAGAGCCCACAAGGCACACCCACTTATTCCCATTTCATGCAAGAAATAAGCTCTGGGGAACAACAGAAATAAAGCAAAAATCTGAAGTCTTTAGGCAGCAAATATGCCTGTACCACTGTTCCCTCAGATATTCATGGCTAACAAATTAAACCTGAGCAATTGGCCCAGGTGAAAATTATATTTAAAAAGTATGATCTTCTTTGGGGGAAAATGATTGAGAGAAATACTGCTTTGTTTAGTATCGATTTTAATGTCAGGTGAGGTCTATGTTTAACTATCAAATTGACTATTTTATTTTCCTGACGAATTAATCTAATTGAGTTGCTTTGGTATCATCCATTAATCAAAAACCCTGAGTAAGCATTCTTCATTGTTGCAAAAACAAGTCAATGACTTCTATTTCAAACACATTTGCTTCATTGTGATAGATTCCTTACTCTGAAAAATAACACAAGTTTCTTCAAATTATAATTATTTCTAAACTTAAAAGAACCATTTAGTATTTCATGCTTTCCTATCAAGTAGAATGTAGAAGCTTTATTAGTCAACCAATGGTGAAATAAACCAAATGCTTTATTTTGTTACACCACAGTCCAAGTGCAGACGGTTTCTGAGTTAAGAGAATATGGAGGCTCGGACCCCCAGAAAGTCTTCATAAACAGTAAAGATAACCACTCTAGTGGTCTTTAGACAGGCAAGATGGTGAAGATCCCACACCCTTTAATAGAATGATTCTTTGCATCCTTTTAGTGAACTAGTCTTGTCAGAAGCTCCTCCACTTCTCTAAGGACAAAAGCTGCACTCCTTGATAAAATCTGAGAGCAGTAAGAGGAAACATTGGCCCAAACATCGGATTGAAGAGAAACAAAACCCAGAACTGGAGACAGCACTTTGAGTTAGTGTAGCTGTCAAGGTGAAATATGAAAGCAGATTCAGCTAGAGAAGCACTGTGCAGAGAGTAAGGGGGAAAGGGGCTGTTCAAGTGGGGTAAGGGAGCATTCCTATAGGGTAATGGGGGCATTCCTATAGGGGAAAGGGGGTGCTTCAGTGGGAAAATGGAACGGTCCAATGGGTTTTGTGGGGAGAATTCAGTTATAACTGAATCTAAGACTGTACTCCAAGGCAATGGAGAGGAAAGATATATTTAAATCTCATTTGAGAAACACAAGCTTTATAGCTCTGAACACCAAAGGCCTCACTTCCTTTTGTGTTCCTCATCTTTGTTTTTTCTTGCTTTATAGCTGAAGAAGACGAGGCTCCAATATCATTCACAATCCATACAGCAATGTTTTAAGTTTCTTCTAACTAAAAAAGCTACAGAGTAAACAGTCACGATGATAATTTTTTTTTAAGTGATGGGGAGTAAAAAAGAGAAAAGATATATACCCAGCAGCAATATCATATTGAAAATTTAATACTACAAAAAGCAAAAATTCACAGTCTGAAACAAAAAATGTTTACTTGCTTGTAAAAAATCAAAACAGAGATGCTACATATAAGTACTTATAAAGAAGATGAAGATTATTAAAAACAAGGTTGCTTTGAATATGAATAACTGGATTATTTTATCAAGAAATGGTGAAAATAGAGCAGAAAACATAAAAAATGTAATTTAAAACATCTTATGAAAAGTTAATAGAATGAATAATAGCCAATATGAGCATCATGCCACCCACTTCTAATCCCAACAATTGAGAAGCTGAGACAGGAGGATAACAAGGTAAAGGCCAGCCTGAAATATGTGAGACCTTGTCAAGAAGAAGGGAAAAGAAAGGAAAGAAAGAGGGGGAGAACTAAGAGGGAGGATGTGAGTGGGAGAGAATTACTCACCACAGGCTGAGCATTCATTACTTGGCAGGAGCTAATTTAAACTTTTAACCTTAATAATAACAATTTGTAATCTGAAATATGTTCTTCGCAGACTTAAAGAGTTGTTGAAAATAATAACGTTGGTAGTACAGAGATGACTCAGTGGGTAAGACATTTGCTGTGCAATGGGGACCTGAGGTTTGACATGTGGTACCCGTGTAAGAAGCGAGGTATGGCGGCACATGTCTGCAATGGGGATTGCTGGGGTGGGATCAGAGATAACAGTAGGACCCAAGGTTTGCTGGCCAGACAGTCTAACCAAAACAATGAGCTGTGGCTTCAGCAGAAGACCTTGTCTCAGAAATTAAGTTGGAGGACAACAGAGAAAGATGCTTAATGTTGACCTCTGGCCTCCACACACACATATACAAACAAGAACACCAACATACACACGTACATGCATACATACATATACGCACACAGTGTGTACATACATAAATACATGTATATGTACTATATATGTACAAACACACACAAAAGCCACATGCACGAATGCACACACAATAAATTTTAAATTCATTAAGGAACACAAATAATATTATTTTTAAAGATAATCGTAAGAAAGGACTTATCTTTTATATCTCTAAAAAGGATATCCATGAGATTGTGGAAATATAAAATAAAATGCCCAAACAAGCTATACTTTGAAGTATATTCAAAATATTGAGAAGACGCTAAAGTATAGAAAAACATGAAAATGTTCGATGTAAGATAGCATTGACAGTACTGATGAAGATGAGAACATATTTAATATAAAAGCCACTTATTAAACAAAACATGAACTGACAATGATGAAATGTTATCGATAAAATGTAAATTCCACAAAAAGACATAAAAAGCCCTCAGTGCTGCTTTTATCTACACTTCAAAAACTCGCAAATGTAGAGTATATTCCAGTAATTTAAGAAAAAAAAAATAAACCATGACCAAACACTGTGTTTAACTGTTGTTTAAATATTATGAGTATGGTGTATCATGGAAACTAGTCAGAGAAAAACTGACTGTACTCAGCATATGACAGTAGTTAAGTCCTAAGAAGCCCATGTTAAATTCCTAGCCAGCCATGCCCAGGAAAGTCTTCTACAGCAAAGAATCTTGGCATTTCTGTGGGGTGACTCAAAGACAGTCATTAGCCATCATATGTTTACAAGAATACCCGGATACCCTAGGCTAGAAAAATTAGAAAGAAATATGCACGTGAAAATTGTACATGTAAACATAGACAGTTGGGCATGTAAACTTCAAGACAAATGAGAGAATTCAAAGATTTTACTAAATAGAATGATCATAAGTCAACAGTCATGCTGCCCACTAAAAACTTTTACTTATAAGAAGAAATGTACATAATTTCATTTATAGATGAAACATTTTAGCGAAGAAGGATTATTACTTCCTAATAATTCAAATTAAAATTCAAGTGAATATCCTTGTAGAATTAATAAATTTGGTCTTTGAATCTACAGAGAAGTAACAGATTATAAATGTAAGATCAGAAGATTAGCTCTGACACAAAGATTCATCGTAGAACCATACCCATTAAAACTGTGGTATTGGCACAGAAACAGAATGGGAGCTCAGAAGACATTTGGTGTGTATGGTTTTTGACAAGCATAGCAGGATAAACCTTTGCAAAAAATTTACATATATAAGATACAAAATATATTGTACTGCATATGAGAAGATAACAAAATCAGATCACTACAAGGCACTGCACACTGAAGTAAAATATTCCAGACAGGTTAAAAACACAGAGCTCAAAACTGTGGTGTTCTGTTAAAATTATGGTACAATATATTTAGATAAAAAGAAAGAAAAATAATTTAAACAAGGTACTTGTCGGGCCGTGGAAGGATGTCTTGGTTCTTGGGTGGGCATGGGCCTGGAACCCCAAGACTCCAAGGGAGAAACAGCAGGCGTTCGGCCACGCCCCCAGAATCCAGGCTCCTACATGGGGTCCACATCTCCATTTAACCAGCACCATTCAGTCACTAGGACACAGGTAGAGGGTGTGGCTACAGGCCTCAGCCTCTAGATTTCCATATTCATGAGTTACCTAAAGGCAGGGGGAGTAGCTAAATTAAGTTATTCCTTTCCAGTCCCTCCTCTTTCCCCCTCTTTATTTAAGTCAGCTCCCCTCTGGCTTAACTGGGGGGGGGGGCGGGGGGGCGGGGGGGGGCGGTGCACACACCATCTACATTCGCCATGGACCATAAACTTTTGGAACCCACGAACTCCCTCGTGTCTATTGTGGCCTGCCATCCTGTGACCCAGCCGCTGGTCCGCTGGTGCGGATTTGTCCCACAGGTACTAGCACTCAAAACACTTAAAGGAAACAGGTAATTAAATATACTAAACTTAAAAAACAAAACCGTGAAAAGAATCCCTAAGGAAAATGAGCAGAAACCATATACTTTGGGGGAAATTTTGGGTGAGAGCATTAACTTAAAGCTTAAATTTATGATAAAAAAAGAGTCAAACACAAAACAAAAACAAAAAATTTACCACAAGATATGAGTCAGAAATTCACTGGGGAAGAGGCAGGCAATCGGCCTCTCAAAATATCGCAGCCATGGGAGGAACAGTGGGAAGCAAATCAAAATATGTCACCAACAGACAAAAAAAATAAAAATGAAAATAAAAAATAAAAAAAAATCTAAGGCTTTAAAATAAATTAAGGCAAAGATCCAGAGGAAAAGAAATCCCCTTCCACATTATTGTGCAGATTATACAACCAGTACACAGCTACACAGCGATCTTGCCACAGCTAGCCAACTGCGCGTGCGCACTTCTGGTTCCTGGTCTCCGTTCTTCTCCCAGACCCGTGGATGCATCATGTACGTGCCCGAGGACACATGAGCACATATACATGACACTATACACACATGACATTGAGTGAGGTTTTGAGATTATATCATTTTCCTGTTTCTTTCTTCTCCCTCACACACACCCTTCATTTCTTTTTCAAAGTCATAGCCTCTTTGTTACATGTGTGTATGTATATTTGCATTTACATATTATTTCTAAATATAACCTGCTCAATCTGTAAAATGTTAGTTGTGTGCATGTTTTCAGGGATGACCACTTGGTCTTGGATAACCAATCGGTGCGCTTTTCCCTGGAGAAGGGTATTTCTCTTAGAGTCAGTATTCCTTAGTTGCTCACAGTTGTTTGTAGGACTGAGGCCTCGTGGGCTTTCTCCGGTCCCCTTTGGCAGGTCTACTGGTATCACCCTTTTTAAGGCATTCATGTTAAAATACAAGGAAGATGGCTTTTGATATGCTCTTATCTAAAATAAGTATGAATCAGTGGTTGTGGATTAAGTGGTAGCCTCAGATGTCAGAGTAGTATTTACGTTCCAAGATGGGAGAGCGAAAGCTAGCAATATTCCTAAATATATAAATACAGCTTGCACAGTATCATTACAGGTTTATATGTAATGTAAACATATGTAATGTTACATATAAATATTTATCTCAGATGAAGATATCTATCTGCAGAAAACCACATCCAATCAAAATGCAGAAAACAAGGGATCATAGGGTGCCCAGTTCTGAAGATATCTATCTGCAGAAAACCACATCCAATCAAAATGCAGAAAACAAGGGATCATAGGGTGCCCAGTTCCAACTAATACATCTACAAAACAGACACTGCACCTGAGGCACAGGGATCATTGATTGACAAAGGTACAGAAGGAAGATTATAAAGCCAGAGGAACAGGGAGTTTGCTGTGAGATAAAACAGGAAGACAGATATCATGCATGTCTGTATGTTAAAGACAAAGGCTTTGAGAGAAGCCAACCATCCCCCACTCCCCAAACTGCGTCCAGTGGCTTGATCTTGGACCTTGTATATCTAGAACCAGGAGAAAATGAGTTTCTGCTGCTGCCACCAATATGTTCAATTGTTTCATGCCATTTCTAGAAAACCTATAAGATGCGTGCTCATGAAAAATGATAACATATAATAAAATGTCTATGGAATAGATTTTAATATCAAGAGGCATTGTGAAGTTTCTAGATCTCAAACTGGATCTCAAAGGACCAGCCTGGTGGCCAGAGCATCTTTAACCCATAAGCATCTTCCAAGTGGTATTCTTGCTGCACTTCTGATGCTGCTTATTTTTCCTGCATGTACAACATGCTTGATGACCTGAGTTTTTAAGGAAAAAAAAAAAAAAAAAAAAAAGAAGTCTTTTTCAGCTGCCTTGCTCTCTGTGTTTTTAAGAAAGACTTTAACTTTCAGGTTTGTTGGCTGGGTAATACCAATGCCCAGAGGGTAATGCAATTATTTTGTTGTTGGTGGTGTTTTTTTTTTTTTTTGGTTTGTTTTTTTTTGTTTGTTTGTTTGTTTTTGTGGTTTTTTTTTTGAGACAGGGTTTCTCTGTGTAGCCCTGGCTGTCCTGGAACTCACTCTGTAGACCAGGTTGGCCTCGAACTCAGAAATCCACCTGCCTCTGCCTTCCAAGTGCTGGGGTTAAAGGCGTGCGCCACCACCGCCCGGCTGCAATTGTTCTTTAAAAAAAAAATAGATGAACTTTGGGAGTATGAAAAACACTTATTAAAGGTACCTAACAAACATTAGAAAAGTATGTGGAGTAGTTACTTCTCTAGTACTATGATAAAACACAATGACTGAGGCAAATTATGAAAAGAGAGCTATATTTGGGTTTATGGTTCCAGAGGGCTAGGGGTCGTTGATGGTGGAGAGGAGGCTGGGAAGCGGGGGAGGTGATTCATATCTTGAACCACAAACAGGAAACAAAGTGGAAATGGCCTTAGGCTTTAGACCTCAAAGCTTACTTCCTCCAGAAAGGCCACACCTCCTAATTCCAACCACAGGGCTCTGTGAGCTGTGGGCTAAGTACACAAACAAGCGAGCCTGTGGTTGACATCCTCACTTAACCACCACAGTGTGTGGAGTCAGATCTTCCTTTGAGAATAATAAATTAACGTTTCTGGCAGTTCATTCAAAAATATTAGAAATTTCTTAAGACAAACCCAACACCTATTAGGGCATTCACAAGTGCTTCTAAGCAGGAATTTTTCTAACAGTGACTTAAAGCCCGACTGTTTTTTGGCATCAGTGTCATTTCCATGGGAGGAGAGGACCAGCAGCTCCCACTGCATCCAGCAAAGCTTGCTTTATATTAGACAGCCGTGCTACCATGAGGATCCCTAAGATGTCTTTCACAATGGACCTTTGCTGTACTGTACTACTACTAGAAGTGGGAAGAAATGTTCTTGGCTGATGAGACCAGCCATTATTTAGCGCTTGTTATTCGAAAGGACAAAGATGGTTTTGTAAGCTTCTTAGTAAATCATTCTGAGGAGAAATCCAACTTTATGTCACTGTGCATTTTGCTCAAGTAATTATATTTAATTATTATGCATTTGCCTTCAGGAAGTTGAGATGTGGAGCTATGATATTAACAAGAACATTGTGTAAGTCGTTCTGTGTGTCAATCATGCTGGTCCTTGATGGTTATATTAACTATTGCTCTCTTAATGGAAACCAGCCTACAACTGTTCAGAAAACACCCTTCCCAGATCACCAAACAGTTTCATGAAATATCTGTATTTTTTTTTTTTTTTTTGATATGTGCCTGTGAAAATACAACAGTTTGTAATGATGATGAACTGGTGTCAGTTCCCTGTATCAGCGTCCATCAAATGAACTGATTAAACCTACTTGCTTGTTTTGTGTAATGGAAATACAATCACTGTAATACAACACAGTGGTGGGATTGGCATTCTCCACTCTGGAAACTGTAAGTCTTGCCTTTGGCTTGCCATTTTCTGAAGCAGTGGGAGAGCGTTTTCCTGTGACATTTTATTTCATTGACATGTCGAATATATTCTTAATATCCTTTATATTTATGTTCAGCTTACAATGAGAGGATTAAAATAGGTGTTATTATAGTAGAAAGGCATTCATTATCCCACTCAGAATAGCATTAGCATGTGACATAGCTCAACCACAAAAATCTCTTAGTTCACGCTGAATCTTTTACTTGTAGGTAGTCACAGCGAGGTTGTCTCATCTGTGGATTTTTCCTGTGTGAATCACCCTCATTGATCCAGTTTCACTTCCATCTGCCTTCTACTTTATAAACTGTGAAAATCAATCTCTTTACTAAAATATTAGTTTTTTTAAAGTTTTCTAATTTTAAGTCAAAATAATAATCATAAATTTAGATTTTTTACTTTTAAATATAATTTTCCTTTCATTTTGGAATCACTGTCCACATCATGGTTCCACACTCTGAGTACTATGTGTACAAAATGGAGGTGCATAATAATTATCTTTATAATTCCAAGTAAAAGAAAGATAACCTAATAGGAAATATCATGGCAATTAGGGCAATTTGAGGAGGGTGGGTTTGGATTATCCAGGAAAGAGCTCCAGTTCTCCACCACATTCTTCCTGTGTGTATACAGAAACAGACACTGTCAACTATTCAAAATAATATTCAGAGTGGTAGATTTGAAATGAAAGATAGAACCAAGGGTCTGTATACAAGGAAAGAGGATACAAACAGTTTTCAGTGTGTTTTCATCACAAAGCAGTGTTCTGAGTTTCCCGAGTCTGTTAGTGCTAGACCCCAGAGCAACTGCCATTTGGCTGTCGGATGGGATGTAGGCACCGTTCGGTATATCCAGTGTGGAAGTGTGGAACAAGAGCAGGTGGAGATGTTACAGTTTGGAAAGGGGATTTTTCTGTGGATTAAGAGTAAGGCAGCCTTGAAAGCGTGTGACACCAAGCAGAGTCAGCGTGTTGGATTTATGTATTTACACATAAGCATGTAACGGTAATAACTAAAGAAAGAACAGCAATGTATTTGAGGGGTAGATGGAGGAGCACATGGGAGAGGAATAGGATGGAGCTCATGAAAATAAAGTGTTCATACATGAAAAACATTATCTCATTAAACCATTCTACTGTTTGAAAAATATGAATGAGGTAGCAAAAACTTCATGAATGGACGCTTGGTTAGGACATGCAATGGGTTAAACTGTCATTGAGTCTGGTTGATTTAGGTATATCAACATGTCTCTGGTGGTCTTAGAAATTCCAGAGACAGTAGATAATTGATTCCGACATATTGCAGTGAGTCTACATGGTTTTATGACAGTCATTTCTTCTGAAATAACCAAAGAGATCTCATGGCCAATGTCTTTCAGACGTCTGGTTCCTATTAAAATACATTTAGATGTAATCTGTACACAGGTAAGGAAATTATTTTTTAAACTATTTGAACTATTTTTTATGGACACAGTTGATATATAGCATGAATATTTAGATGTTAGTGCACAAATGTACAATTTGAGTTATCACCAAGTCAATGGATTTTATTAAATAAAACCTAGGTCAAGAAATAAAAATAAATTACCCAAATAACCTAATACCCTTCACAGTCCATTTCTAGTCATTAACCATTCTCCAAATACTGCCTCTATTCAGCCTTAAGGCTGTGCTTTTTAAACTTGATATAAATGGCGGCATTATAAAGTTCATATTTTATATGTTCGTTTTTGAGGTCATGCTCGAGGTCATTACTAATTTCATGGAAAACCAGCCAGTCAGTTCTCCTTTCAGAGTAGTTAATTGGCTTAGCATAACCCATTTATTTAGCACATTTTGAATTCTTGATAACCTTGTTTTCAGTGTTCTGTGGCAATTACTAACTAAATATATCATTTTCAAGTAACACTGTGCTGCTTGTGTTTAATAAGGCACTCTTGAAGTGCAGGTGATCTCCTATAATAGTTGCTGGGAGCCAACTTTAGTAGAAAGCAGCTAGATCAACTTTGCAGCCATCTGGAACCATATACCCTGATGAAAGACTTGGTTTTCAAAAGCCTATAACAGCTGAAGCACACTCTGAAAAATATATTGTTTATCCCACATAGCTTGTTTTGCTGTTTAGTGACCTCAGCTGTATGGTGCACATGGCATGAGTTCATGGGCTCCTGGCAGGGTTTATAAGCTGCACCCGGGAAGGGATCATGGGCTCCCCATCTTGACTACCAACTGCTAAGCATCCTGAGTAAACTGCTGTGAGAAGGAACCGGTTGTTCCGTGTCTTAATTCCTGCTGGACAGGGTTAGCGCGGAACAAATAGTCAGTTCTGCTTCCAAGTCTGGGAAGTCCACTGTAGTCTTTCCCACAGAAGTCACTTAAGTTCACATTCACCTGTACAAGGCATATATTTACAGCTATGAAAATTCAATATAAACTTTAATGTGGTGCTTTTTTGTGCTGAGAGGAAATGTGTAAAATTAAGTTATTCCCACCGATTGGCTGATTTAATAATATTTGCGTTAATTGCCTTTCATGCGTAACTTCTTTAGCCCTTCATTTCTGTTTTAATTTCCTCAGAATCTAATAATATTTAAACTTTATTGCATATCATAGAGAAAAAAAAAAAACCCCAAAAGTTAGTGTTAAGAGTGGCCCTAGTGCCCCTTAGAAATGGCTTAGCATTTCTCTACAAAATGAATGGTTTGCAGAAGTCAAGAATTGCCATTGAGAGTTTTATTTTATTTCTGGATGGACTAGCCTATGGGTGTGCTGTCTTTTTGTTTTTCATTTGCATATGCAAATACAAGTCTTTAAAAAGCCACTAAACTAACTGCAGGAACAGAATTTAACGTGTTCTCCAAAGAAGCTAGAGTAAACCATAAAAATGATGGCAATTCCTGACTTAAATTATTAGCTACATTTAAGACCTGATTTTTTTTCATTTGGTTGTTTTTCAGATTATGGGGAAAAATTGCTGGCAGATTCATTCCCCCACCTGACTGGGCCTATTTCAACTATCTTGTGACCACATTTTCTTACTAACTTCTTCAGTATTGGTGTGGCACCATAGCAAAACTGGCTCTTGGGAGTGTGAAATAGAAATGCAGCAAAGACGCACAGATCACACAGAGTAATGTGCTTAGTTGTATCACTTCTGTATCTGCCTCTCCTGTGTCCCGATTCCACTGATGCTCATTGTTGTCTATTGCTCTCCTCCCATTCCCTCGGGTCCCTTCTTCCCAAATATCCTCCATTATTCTTTTTCTGGTTTGTTTGTTTGTTTGTTTGTTTAAACAAAAACTGTAGGTTCTGCTTTTGAGGGAGAATTATTGCATTTTTCTCTGAGTCTAATTTGGCTGAACACAATGATCTTTCCATTTCATGCAAACTCTGTGACTCTATGTGCATGTGTGTGAGCTTTTGTGTATGTGTGTCTGTATGTGTATGCATGCTTTTGTATATGTGAATTATGTGTGAGAGTCTGTGGGCTTGTGTGTGTGTGTTTGTGTATGTGTGTTTCTCTTGTGTATGTGCATGTCTCTGTGTGTATGGGTATGTTTCTGTGTGTCTGTGTGTGTGAAGTTTTCTTTATCTATCCATCTGTTCATAGATACCTGGGTGATGCTACTCTGTAACTGGCTGTTGGGAATAGGGCCACTCAGCATACAACAGAAACCCCTCCAATGGCACTATTTGCAGTAACCAAGGTGCCATGCCATAAGAATAGATGTGAAGAATGAAAGAAAACAGTCATATGTTCAGTTCATCATCTAGTCAGGTAACATCGAAATAAATATTTTGTAATTGCTTTGTGTGACTAAAACTAGTTATTAAAAATAAAATCTATTAAAACTATTAACCTACTAAAAATTTAAAATAGTTATCTATTTTATGAGAATATATGCACTGAGAAGTATTTTCCACCAAACTGAAGACTAGGCAGTACTTCTCATGTGAATGAAAAGATCATTTTAGATGAAAATGATCACTTCAGCACTTTATAGTTGCTTTATACATTAAATTAAGAGATTGTTGTGTTTAATTTAATCATATGTACCTGGTCAATATGTACTCGGTATTTATTTATTAATCATCAATAATCATAATTGTTTGCTGAAGACATCTTTTACATGTACATGATAACTGAGTCATCTTGAAACTCATCCTTCCATTCCATAATATTACATCCTCTATTGTGTTATTTCATGGGCTGCTATTTCCATTATGAGACATTTGTTCCTACAAATTTTATTTATAATATTTCAATGCTAAATCACATTGGTGGGTGATGAAACAACTTCCGAGGGTTTAATTTCATTTAAAAAGTTGAGTGTGGGGATGGAGGGTTGTTTCAGTCGGTAAGACTATCTGCTGCTCATGCCAGACCTCTGGGTCCTAATCCCAACATGCACCTGAGGATTCATGACCTGATGCCCTCTTGTGGTCCCCACAGGTACACACATGGTACAAATATGGACCAATAATAATAATAATAATAATAATAATAATAATAAATCAACAAATCTTTTACAAAAAAGAAGGGTGATCAGAAGACAGCAACAGAACTCAGGAAATGTGCATCTCAGAACTGTTGATGAATACATGAAAAGTCTATGAAAAAACTTGGTTTTGAGCTACACTGATACTTGAACTGGAAACAGTGACCACTAACTCACAGCAATATACTTTAAAGTGAACAAACTCCCTCTTATCATCTTTACAACATCCTCTCCTGTGCTCCAATAGCAACGCAATGAAACCCCAGCAAGAGAGAAACTCAGTAAAAAGCAAAAGAGCTACATAGCCCCTGTTATTGATCAGTTAAAGGGAACTTTTAAATGGAAAATCAAGCATTTCAAACCAAGAACCATTAACTATTTAAGTAAAAATACCCCTATCCCACAACAATTCGCCGTCTCTGGAATTATAATCAACAGACTAGAACACTGGAAGAGGATATGTCTCATCTATAGAAGATGAACAAGTGCTCATAGCCACTTCGAGCCAGAGATCACTGCTGCGTAAGAAAATCTGTTGAAACATTTAAAATAGTCATTTAATTAATGATGAGCACAAATGACAGAGAGCAGGAGGCAGCAAATGAATTAGCCCAGTGAGAAGACTTTATAATTAAATCCATAAATTAAAACAAGTAAAGGCGAATGAAACAAGCATGCAGCGCTATCATTTGAAAGAAGAACAAGTAAGGGAAGGTGGTGACAGGCTGAAGCAAAAGGCATCCAAGAAATATTCCAGGTGCGGGAAATATACTTTCTCTCAAATACTGAGAATCTATCTTTCTGGAGCCCACGGCCCAAAAGGGAATGAAAAAAAAAAAAAACCTTCAGATGGAAATACACAACACAGAGAATTAACTCAAATCTATATAAGAAACACAGTGCATTGAAAAAAGCTATATTATAGTGAAATATCATATATATGTATATATATACATATACATACACATACACATCATATACATATATATATGTATATATATATATATATATATATATATATATATATTTACTTGTGTTTTAAGTTTTTTGTCTTTTATACTTTAAAATTACTCCAGAAAGCAGTAATTATAAATCTACATTACTGGTATGGTCTATAAAGATTGATTTGTGCAACAATAAGTGGCTAGAAAGAATAATGTTCTAGAAGAACAGGAGCTACATATTGTTGAAATTAGGTTGACACCAGTGTGAACAAAGATTTAAATAGTAATTATATTAATTCCAAATTGCAGGGGAAATATGAATGAAATAACCTTTTTAAAAACAACAAAATAGTACTGAATTGAAATATGTCATTAGAAAACCAGCTAGTACAAAAGGCGGTAGAACTGGATAAAAAGTAACAAACCAGATGTGAGTTATGTAGCAGGCTGATGAACAGCTGATAGAAGTAATCAGTAACTGTATCAAATGTGAAGGGACTGAAGACCCCAGTGGAAGGTAGAAACCGGAAGGATGAATTAAAACACAGTGCTCACTTATGATATCAGTAAGAAACAGATGAGCTGAAAGTTACAAGATTGCAAACCGGGCTAAAGGTCAAGTGGGGCTGCTAGTGCTTACATTAAACAAATTAAAGATTAAAATGTAACAGAAAAAAAGGTGCTCTAATAATAACAAAAAGCCCATCAAGAAGATCCAACAATTATTAGGGTAAATGACTTAATAAAAGTCTCAAAATACATGAAGTAAGAGTTAATGGCCATGATGGTATAGCGTGGCAACACAGCAAAGTTGCCACCAACCCACCTCTATAGGTGTGAAACACACAGTTAAAACACAAGGAGGAAGCAAAGACTTGAACAATGTTACAACTAAATAGCAATTTGAACATTCCACTAACAGCTGAATAAACGTCTTTCACAAATGAAGCTGCTTTGTTCAGTATGATTAACTATATGATGGCCCACAAGTAGATCTCAGTGTAGTTAAAATATTTTAAATCATCTCATCTCATCACAGAACAGGATAAAAATAGAAATAAAAATGAATTTTAATTATTTATACACATGAAATTAAATCTTATTTCTAAGTATAATTTATCTTACAAAAAATTGATTTTAAAGAAAGAGGTTGGAAAATACTTGGAGATGAATTATACCAAAAAATATATAAAGAGAGACTCGAATAATTATCCTATCTACTTTCTATAAAACTAGCAAAAGCAGGTCAAACTTAAGCTAGACCTAAGGACTGGAAAAAATAAGATTACAGTGCAAATACATGAAATAGAGGATAAAAAAATACTTCAGGACATAAGAACCAGGTGGGTTTTTTTTTTTTTTGAAAGATCAACTGAAATAATAATTGTTAATTAGTCTACTCTAAGAGAGGGGCAGGATCAAAGACAGATGGAAGGCAGGTTTATAGAAAGATAGCTTAAATTTCTACAATCAGAGTGAAAGATGAGCTATTGTTATGAGTGTTTCAGAAATCAAATGGCTTTTCTAAAGAAATATTATTCATATTACAACAGAATAGATAGCCTGGATGAGGTGGTGGTAATCATTTTGGAGAAAGCCTGGCAACCTTTATCCAAAAATGAAAGAAGTGAGAAAGAGAAAGAGAGAGGGGGGTGAGAGGAGCAGAGGAGAGAAGAAAGGAAGGAAGGAAAGAAGGGAGGGAGGAAGGAAGGAAAAGAAAGAAAAGAAAGAAAAAAGGAAGGAAGAAAGCTGAAAGTCAGTCTGCCACAACCCCCACCTATACCACTTCTGGACATATATCCAATCAGACTCTCAATCTTATTACAGAGATCCTTGCTCATCATGTTTGTTGCTGGTCTGTTTATAATAGTAAGAAACTGCAAGCAGACTAGAGGTCCAAAAGATTATGACTATATACAATCTGCTACATTTACACAGTGGAATATCATTCATCTGTTAAGAAGAATGAAACTCTGACATTTGCAGGTAAGTGAGTAGAGATATAATCAGTCATCCTGAGTAGGTAACACAGAACTCAAAAAACAAGCATTGCATGTTCTCTCTAGTCAGGTGTCAGCTTTTGAGCTGCAGGCATATGCATTTCAACCCAAATAACTACAAAGGTTGGGTAGCAGTTGCAGGAATAAACAAACAGACCCTTTGAGGAAAAAGAAATAGAATATAAAAGGTTATAAACAGATAAAGGGAAAACTAGAATAGGTTAAGTTGGGGATTGGGTGGGGGAGCAGGGTAAAGAAAGTAATATAGGGAAGAATGAGTCACAGTAAGAGTCTTCTGAGAGCCATATGAAGACCTACTCCCCGAGAAGCTCATAGATAGATAGATAGATAGATAGATAGATAGATAGATAGATAGATAGATGAAAGAATTTATATGTATATACATATATAATGTACATAATATATATGTGTCTGTATGTGTATATATAATGTATATATGTATATCTATATGAATATATAGATATGTGTGTGTGTGTGAGAGAGAGAGAGAGAGAGAGAGAGAGAGAGAGAGAGAGAGAGAGAGAGAGAAATTTAAATTGAATCACCGTCTAATGGACATAACAATGCCCCAAATAGATATCTTATACCATCAAGTAAAATCTCCAGTACCAGGACTGGGTTATATATTATTGAATCATTGACCAAAGGGGTGCTATAGACCCCCCAAAACATCATAAGCTATTGACAAGGTTATTGGCAACTTTATATATCTTGATAAGTCTCTATTGTTGAAGACACAGATAACTCATATGAACAAACATAAAGAAACGGAGCTGGTGACAAACTAGAAGCCTTACCCCAGTGTTCATGGCCCTGGAAGTTACTCCGCATGCTACTAAGGAAGAAGAGTAATCAGCCATATCACCCAGGTAGAAACCCTGAAACCTAAGTGTGACCTGCCCGTCTGCCAGCCAAGTATGCTGTGCAATGGCAGCACAGATGCTATGCGAGTAAGTGATCTTTTTTATTTGATTTAAGACCCACTCAATCAGATGGAACCCATGCATGGCACCTGAGACAAGACAGGTCACGGACTCATGGAGATAATCTCTGCTAAAGGAACATAACAGCAAAATGACCCCCTAATGGCAGTGCTACAGTCACTGTTGAACCCTTGTCAGAGAAGCTTCCTCTTGCAGCAGATACAAATTAACACAGACCCACCACTGCACAGTGTAGAGAGAGTGGGAGAGTTTGGAGCACTCAGTCACAAGTGAGATGTCTTTATCATACCCCTCCCATCAAGACCCAGGGATCTATGCAGGAGAGGAGGCAGAAAGATTGTAGGAGCCAGAGGTAGTGGGTGAATCCAAGGAAACAGCATCTACCAGACACAGTAGGGATAATTCACAGAGACTGTGCCAACAGGTGCAAGACCTACACAGGTTAAAGCCAGACAAAATCCCAGCACTGAGAAGTGACTACAAAGTGTCAACCCTTACCAAGAAGCCATCTGCATCTGCAGTCAATATCTGCTGGGAGAGCAAGAACCAGTTTTCTCCCATGGAGTCTAACAGGGTATATCAAGGACACTTGAGAGTTCTCATGCTCAGCAGTGGGTAGACTATGCAAGAAGGACTCCACGTTTTTGTGATATATATATATATATTATCTTACTTGGGACTTTTGAACTTCATAGAGCTGGGCGGTTGTTCTTAGAGAGAGAGGGAAGAAGAGTAGAAACATGAAGTTGGGTGGGTAAGAAGGTTAAAAAGGTTCTTGGAGGAGTTGGGGAAGGGGAAAGAAAGAATATGATCAAAATATATTGTATAAAAATGTAAAAATACATCTTTTAAAAATAATTCTTCAAAAAAAAAGAGAAAAGAATCCTCATAAAACCTAGTTGCAAGGGGGATTGTCTTTTATCCCACCATGCTTCTGCCAGAATATGAAGATGGAGACAAAGGGTTGCTGGAAGCTCCTGGGCTAGTGACCCGTGTGCAGTGCAAAGAGATGCTGTCCTGAACAAGGTGGGAAGGCAAAATTCAGTACTTAAATGTTGTTCTCAGTGATCCACATCATGCCTAGCCATGGGTACACATAGATACACACACACTGACACTTTTGAAGTAGAAAATACCAATAAAACAAATATAGGAAATAGAAAAAGATGTCACAAAAATAAACTTCAAGTACAATTAGACCTATTACTAGTTAAGGGAATTAAATAGTAATGTGAGAAATATAACAAACAAGACTCCCACCCACAAGTCAACCTTGGTGAATTCTACTGGCTGTTTATAGACTTAATTGATATCTCCTACCTTCTCTACTGGAAATAGATAACATCTCTCCGAAGTCTAAGAGAACAAGTAAATAACAAAGGAGATAAATTAACAGCCCCTAGCAAAAACAAAAACAAAACACAAATCCTAGAAAACAATCTGGTAACATGTGAAAAAATTTCACTCTAAAACTGGAATAATCATCCATATGATTAATAATATTTTTCTCCCAAGGAGAAAAAGTTGTTTGAACATCTGGAAATGTATTGATGTTCCTCATAATTATCAACTTGATAATGAACAGAAATTATACAGTCATGTCACCAGACACGTAAACCTCACAAAATAAAATGACACAAAATGAGTCAAGTTTCCTGTCACAGTGGAGAAAAGATAAAATGTGCTTCCTCAATCAGGTAGAGGGTTCCAGTGTTGAGCCCACAGATGGCATTATGCCTGTGTTAGAGACAGGAAGGGACACCAATTGTTTTCACACCTGTTACTATTGATCCAGAGTTGATTGGAGGGGAGAGGAGGTAGGGACCAGGAGGAACAAAAGAAAGGGACACTACAATCAAGACATATATGAGAAAATAATCTATTTTCAAAAAAAACCAACGGCAACTTGAAAGCCTCATTGAGAGTAATTACATATAAAAATTAAACCAGGAATAGATGTAAAGCCACTCCAATTTTCATGGATTGGCCATTCAGTGTTATTAAAATGTTAAACAGCTTTCAAATGTATACATATTACTTAAAACTCAGTTGGATCTCTCTTTTTTTTTTTTTTTTTTTTTTTTTTTGCCAAAATTAACAACTCAGTTCTAATACATGGAAATGTAGTGGAACAAAAAAACATATCAAAACAACCTCAGAAAATTCTTTAAAGTCTGGAAGTTCACAATTCCCACATTTTCCACTGTGATACTGGTGCTAAGAACAAACATAGTATCAATGGAGCTGACTTCAAAGTCCACAAAATTGATTTGGAACAACTGTCCAGACAATTCAAAGCAACAAACAATTCTTGGAGGAAATACCATAGAGATGATTTGTAATCCAGACTGCAGGATGATGCACTTGGACCTTTCTCCTAATCCACATAAATGAAATCCACATAACTAAAAAGTAGGTCAAAGACATTAGCATGAAAGGTAAATAGGTAGAATAAAACACCTAGAAGAAAATATATAACCTCCTTACTATAAGTTAGGTGATAGCATCTTAGCTATAATATCACACTCTAAAGCATCAGAAGCAGATGGGGAACTGCCCATCATAAAATATAATTAATATAATATATTATGATTGATATTATACTATCAAAAAGGTAAAATTATATAGAATGGGAAAAAGAAAAGGCCAATGGATTCTCAAAGTGGAGACTTTAATAATGGGTACAGGTTTTGTTCTAGATTGATTTAACAAGTCTAGAATTAAATGTGTTTGTGATTAAATACTTACTAATATATGAAAGTGTTGAATTTGACAAGCCTAAAAGGTTAATTTTCTAGCCTATGCGTTACATTTTTTAAGATAAAAACCCTCCATTACAGTGAATTAGATGAAAGCAGTAAATGTGAGAAAAATAATAAGGGAAATTTTTAAATAATAAATATTTATTTAGGTGATCTTTCTAAAGTAAATAAACTTAAAATATAATAAAGGCAATTCTGGGTTAAAATTTTGAGATGGGTGGGTGGCCCCATCCCTCAATTGCAGGCTGTGCCTAACCTCTAGATATGGTCTCTACAGGTTCTCTCTTCCCTTTGTTGGGTGTGTCATCCCCACTGGTTCCTGGGAGCCTCTTGCTTTCCTGGCATCTGGGACTTTCTGGTGGCTACTCCCAGCCACCCATCCCCCACTGCTACACACCTCTGTTCAATTTTCTGACCTTCTGTAAATCTCCCCCATCTCCTCCCACACCTGATCCGGCCCCCCCCTTTCTCCTTCCTCCTCTTTCCCTCCCAGATACCTCCCTTCATCTACCTCCCATGATTATTTTGCTCCTGCTTCTAAGTAGAACTGAAGCATCCACACTTTGACCTTTCTTCTTGAACTTCATGTGGTCTGTAAATTGTATTGTGGGTATTCTGAGCTTTTTTCCCTAATATCCACTTACTTATCAGTGGGTACATCTCAAAAATTTTAATCCAGAATTGCTCCTGTCTAAAGGAAATACAGGGACAAAGAGTGGAGCAAAGACAGAAGGAAAGGCCATCTAGAAACTGCTCCACCTGGGGATCCATCCCATATGCAGTCATGAAACCCAGACACTATTGCTGATGCCAAGAAGTGCTTGCTAACAAGAGCCTGGTATAGCTGTCTCCTGAGAGGCTCTGCCAGAGCCTGACCAATACAGATGAAGATGCACTGCATAAAGCCAACCATGGGACTAAGTGTGGGGACCCCAATGGAGGAGTTAGGGGGAGGACTCAAGGAGCTAAAGGAAGGAGATGGAATTGGGGTTTGCAGAGGGCAAACTGGGAAGAGGGATAACTTGAAAATGTAAATAAATAAAATAACCAAAAGAAAATACTAAAAATAAAAGCAAGGCAAGCAACATTAGAAGCAGATTAAAGTAACAGATTAAAATTATAGTAAAAGATTACTTTGATCATCATTCAGCAATATATTTTAAAATGTAAACATAACAAAATTTAAAAGCTCAAAGAGTAGTCTAAAATATCAGAAATAAAATTAACCCAATACAATTTTACAAACAATAATCAACAAGTTTACAGAGCATAATCATGTAATGGTGAATTGTGGACTATGTTGGCTACTCAAGCACATAAGATTCCTAAAGGAAAGTTGGATGCAGCAACAAGGGAAGGGGAGAACATGCTAGGACCCAAGAACACCTTCTAAGAACTGAGAGATTGCTTCACAGAGGAAAAGTGCCAACATGACCGTTAATGAGAGACTTCTCAACATTGGACAACATATAAATGTAGTTTGCTACTCTGGGAGACGTATTATTACTTGGAAAAAAGTTGAAACCATAATTCATTACTTGTAAAAAAAAATGGGTGATACACATGGAGGGCCAGAAATTACCTGGATTTGGTGGGATAGTGGGTGTTAAGACAAATAGGGCAAGATTTACTCTGGTGGGTAGCTGTTGAAATCGGAATTTTGTTTGTGGAGGGGTAAATATAATGCTATACTTTGTGGTTTTCTATATGCTTTAGAGTTAACATATCAAAAAGGAGTGAGACAGTAGACAACCAGCCACACTAAAATAAAAATAAGCCAATTTTGATATTAAGGAGCTGAAGGGGATTGCAACCCCACAGGAAGAACAAGATCAACTAACTAGACCACCCAGAGCTCCCAGAGACTAAACCACTAACCAAAGAGTTCACATGGGGGGATCCATGACTCCAGATATATGTGTATCAGAGGATGGCCTTATCTGACAACAATGGGAGGGGAGGCTTAATGCCCCAGCATAGGAGCTGTTGAGTGGGTGGAGGAGCACCATCGTAGAGGAAAAGGGGATGGGAGGATGGGAGGATGCAATGAGGAGTTTGTAGAGGGGAAGCCAGGAAGGAGGATAACATTGGAAATGTAAATAAATATGATTAATAAAAAAAAAACAAACTAACTAACAAAAGCTTGTGAAATCCAGAGTTAAGGATCAGTTTGGCCATGGTCATAAGGATATACACAGCACTGCTGATAACTTATGGATATGATGACATGGTCATTATAGTCCTCTTGTTTCAATTAAATTTATTTTACTGATACATACCACCTCTGCTCTCCTTGCTTTTCCTACTGCAGTGATTACAATCCTACTTTCAACTTGTATGGAGTCAGCTGCTTTAGGTTGTCCATATCACAATGATTATACAGTCTATTACTGACTTGTCTCACATAACACAATCACTGTCAGTTCTGGTATTACTGTGTATGGTAGGATTCTTTTTATGGCCAAATAGTATTCCACAATATATATAGATAGACCCAGACATTCTTATCTACTCATTATGAGATGAAAATCTAGATAATTTTTGTTTGTGGCTATTGTGAACAGTACACACACACAGACACACACACACGGGCCATTATTTGATTCCTTTAACAATTTTTTAAATGAAGTTTTGGGAGATTTCATGTTTCTGCTAATCTCTTATAAAATTAACTATTATTTCCATTGTTTATGTATCTCCAAATCTTGTTTTAATTGCTGAGAGAGAAAAAAAAAAACACTTTGTTATATTTCCTGTTCTTTAAGATGTCTTCCTAAACTTTTTGCCAAACAAACATCTGGAAATATTTCTCCATGTTTTGATTCGGCCCACCGACAGAACCACAAAATCAGTCAGGGATAGGGAAGGACTTTCCGAAGAGAAAGCTGTTTCATAGGCATTAAGACCAACTATGTACTCCTAGGGAGAGAACAAAATTAATTATTCTGATCTATACATATTCCATGCATATACTAAAACATCAGAAGAAGCTGTACATATAAACAACCATTAAATGTTAACTGTTTAGCTGTATGTAGAAATATAAATGTTAACTGTATTGACTTATTGGCTAAACACTATATATGTGTGTGTGTGTGTGTGTGTGTGTACATACATATATACACACACACATATATATATATATGAAATTCATAAACTAGCCTGTAAGTTTGTATAGCCACAATAAGATGTGAGTACTGTAGGTACATGCTAGGGCAGCACTTCTCAGCCTGGGTGAATCCTTTGGCAAACCTCTATCTCCAAAAATACTTAGATTATGATTTGTAACAGTAGCAAAATTACAGTTATAAATTAGCCACAAAAAATTGTTATGGTTGGGGATCACTGCACCATGAGGAACTGTATTAAAGGATTGCAGCATTAGGAAAATTAAGAACCACTGCACTAGAGGCTCATCTGGCTGGGAGTCTGACACAATTGCTTGGGTCCAGCAGTTCAAATCCAGTGTGAACAACAATGTGAGACTCCCCACCTTAGTAATAATTATTATCCTATTAATAATTAGTATTATATAATTGTTATTAATTACTAGTAGCATATTAAAATTAGGTTGGTATTTTGACATCCTCTTTTCATTTATTCCAATTTGTTTCAGACTTGCTTGCATGCTAGAATTAGCTTTGGGTTTTTTAAACAATAATGGTGTCTCCATTTTACTTCTGGGGAGTCTGATTTAATTTGACTATGCCTTGGCTTCAGGATTGATAAGAATTCTCTTGGGTAATTCCAGTGTGTACCAAAGTACAATAACCACATATCTATTTTAAAATAACAACTGTGCTTCAGAGACTACCCCTCATAGTGAACAGAACAAAAATAAACCTTACTTGCTGGATAAATAGAGTGCTACACTTGGCCCAGTGTCTTACTCTGTAGCAAAGTTGTGTTGAAATGAAAACCTGAGGCTTTAGAGACAGAAAATTTATTATGTAATATCCCAAAGATATACTGAGTTAACAGTACATATTGGTAATCGATGTAAAACAAATTAGGTTCACGATTTTATTTCCTGAGCAATTATGAGAATAATAAAATGAACATGCCATTAAGTTAGTAAATTTGTATCATCTATGTTTACTTGAACCCCAATGACAGAGAGCTTGTCTATTCCTGACTCTGACCAAATAGGGATGGGAAAAAATAAATATTATGTAGTAAAAATGCAGGTTCCCCTGATACAGAGAAATAAGAGCTCTTTAAATACCATTTTAGCCCAGTGATTATCTTTTAATTTTTACGTATTTTTCAAGTATAATATAGCAATATGAAAGTTAATTCCATGATTTTTTAGAAAACTTGCTATCAAACAGCAAAATTATCAAACTTTCAATCCACAATAATTTGGGGGAAAACTAAAGGTTTGGTTAAGAACTTTTTTTAAATGTAAATTCATTTTAATTAAACGTCTTTTACATTTGTTGTTTGAGAATTTCATATATGAATATATTTTTGCACCATTTTCCCAATCCTCTTCTCTCCTCCCACCAACTCTTCCCTACTTTTTTTTCTGATCAAGCTGGCAAAGATTTTATTGTTCACACAGGTTATATACTCTGAAAGCAGGATATTGGGAGGGGTAGGAAAGGAAAGAGGGCTTTGCAACTGGAGTAACTCCAAGGATGCTCAATTTCTTCTTAGAATCCACGACAGGAAGCTGTCAGGAGCAGACAGGTCTCTAATCAGAATGGACATTAATATATAAATATTTGTATCGTCAATTCTATGGATGTCTAATGTTTTGAAAACCAACTATCCATGTAAGGTAACCTGGAGTGTTGTCTGTTAACTCCTCTCAGCTATTTCTAAATAAAATATGGAAAACACCCTAACAATAAACTCAAAGCCATGAATTTGCTATAGTCCCTTAACACATAGGTTAACCATCCCAAATCAGTTAAAAAAGTTAAAGAAGGACTGGGTCTAGGCCTTGTATTCCTAACTGTAATATACAGGCACAGTGCCCATGAGAGTATCAATATTCATCTCACTTTTATATTAATAAGAAGCTCGTACCAATGAAAACCTTAAATTTGAAATCAAAGTAAATTTTGTACCATTTAAGAAATTATAGCTTCATCTTGATATTAATTATACAGATTTCTACCAATAGGTTATGGCTATGCAGTAAGTCCTAGCTAATCCTCCCTGTTCCAACAAAAACACTACTTTTCCCCAGAAAGACAGACCATTATTAACCACATTAGTCCCCAAGCCCAGGGAATAGGGGCACTGACTCTTCTTTAACTTCTTCAAGCTGATTACGGGCATTGAGATATTAGAAGAGGGGTAGGGGGAAGAGTAAGTTGATAAGCCTCTGACGCTGTGTCTTCACTGAATCCATATGGAATTCCAGGACGTTGGAGGTTTGGGCACGTCTGCTCAGTATGCTTGATGAGTAGATACACCAAGGCTGTGTATTCTGCTCTGCGATCCGTGCCCTCCCTAGGTTGCCTCTGGACTCCTGGTTAAGAACTTAAAATTTATTTTGGTAGTTTTGTTATGTAGTTTTTTTCAGGAATTATTTATTTATTTATTTATTTATCTTTTTTCTTTTCTTTCTTTTTTTTTACACTAAGATGTTAATCCCCTCTGGTCCACCCTCTGACTGTTCCATATCCCATACCTTCTCCAAACCCCTGTCTCCATGAGGATGTCCCCACCCCACCCCAAACCCATCAGACCTCTAAACTCCCTGGGGCTTCCAGTCTCTTGAAGGTTAGGTGCATCTTCTCTAACTGAACCCAGACCCAGCAGTCCTTTGCTGTAAATATGTTGGGGGCCTCATATCAGCTGGTGTATGCTGCCTGGTTGGTGATCCAGTGTCTGAGAGATCTCAGGGGTCCAGGTTAATTGAGACTGCTGGTTCTCCAACAGGGTTGCCCTCCTCCTCATCTTCTTCCAGTTTTTCCGTAATTCAACCACAGGGGTGTTGGTACAGTGGCTGGGAACGCTGAGGGTTCCTTCAGGCTGGAAGTTAGGCATGGCGGCTGTGGCTACAGTGGCTCATTAAAGGCCTTCTCTATGGTTTCTCGTCCCAATGACAAAAGAAAGTCCATGGGTTTTTACAAGCTTTAATGTCATGGAGGATGGTGGATGGATCTGGATGGACCACTGAAACTCAGGGCAGACCTGAGTTAAATAAGGCGGGAGAGAGTGGGGAGAAGCAGGGAAGAATGCTTAATTGGCTCCACCTTCTGGCCTTCAGATACCTCATTAGTATGTAACTCTCTCTAGGGCCTGAGGCCTGTTCCTCATGACTGATGGCCATAGACCTCTCTGTTGAGGAGGAAGGGCTGAAGCTAAATGAAAAGAACCAGGGCCCAGGAGCAGAGCTGAACTCCTGCCATCCAATAAGGGTTTGGAGTTCCAAGCTCATGCTCAACCAAGCACCCAGCTGCTTCTTACAGCTCACTGCCCCACACAGGGGTCAGCAGCTTCTGTCCATTGTTTGGGCATACATATCTGCATCTGACGTTTTCAGCTGTTTGTTGGGCCTTTTGGAGGGCACTCATGTTAGATCTGTTTTTGTGAGCACCCCAAAGCCTCAGTAATAGTGTCAGGACTTAGGGCCTACCCTTGAGCTGGATCCCACTTTGGGCCTGTCACTGGACCTCCTTTTCCTCAGGCTCCTCTCCATTTCTATTCCTGTAATTCTTTCAGAAAGGAACAATTATGGGCCAGAGTTTTGACTGTGGAGTGACTACTCCATCCCTCACTTGATGCCCTGTCTTTTTGCTGGAGGTAGGGTCTACAAGTTCCCTCTCTCCACTGTAAGGCATTTCATTGTAGGTTCTTCTCTTTGAGTCCTGAGAGTTTGTCACCTCACAGGTCTCTGGTACATCCCGGAGCCCCCCCCCCCAACTTCCTACCTCCAAAGAAAGAGGAATACACCTCCATTGCTTGTAGGATTGCAAACTGATACAACCACTCTAGAAATTAATCTGGAGGTTCCTCAGAAAATTGGAAATAGATCTACCTGAAAACCTAGCAATACCACTCTTGGGAATGTACCCAAAAGATTGCCCTACCATACCACAGGGGTACATGTTTCAATATATTCATAGTGGCCGTGTTTGTGATAGCCAGAAGCTGTAAACCACCCAAATGTCTCACAACAGAAGAATGGATACTGAAAATGTGGTTCATTTACACAATGGAATACTACTCAGCTATTAGGAAGAAGACATCCTCAGTTATGCAGGCAAATGGATGGCACTAGAAAATATCATCCTGAATGAGGTAACTCAGATCCAAAAGGACATGCATGGTATGTACCCACTAATAAGTAGATATTAGCCACACACAAAAAGTACAGAATACTCAAGATACAGTCCATAGAACTCAAAAAGGTCAACAAGCTGAAGGGTCCAAGTGAGGATGCCTCAGTCCCACTTGAGAGGGAGAAGAAAACAATCATAAGGGAGAAGAGAAGGAGGGAACTGAGAAGGAAAGGGGATGATCTAGTATTGGGTTGGGGAAATGACCTGAAGCCCTGAGGGATAGCAGAAAAAATTTTTTTTTCATTTTTACGTGTTAAAATTAGTTATCTTAAATTTATTTGGACAACAGTCTAGGCTCTTTAACAATTTAAAATGATCATAAATGCAATTTTATTTAATAAAATCAATGGCAACTTTTTTGGTATTAGGCTCTGAACAAAGGAGCTTCAAACAACTTAGATGAGCAAAATTCTAAAATAGGTCACTCACCCAGAGGTTCTAGAGTAGGCGACATGATCTCCTTATCTGTAAAGATTTCTGATTTTGTTTTGATGTGGCTTTTATAGAAATACATTTAAAATGTCATCCAGTGGTGTCATGACTGTGTTTCAGAGGTAAACACATCCAAGCAGAGAACTTGCTTCTGGTATAACAAGGCTGCAGTTTAGATAATAGAATTTAGCTCTGGCAAAGAGTTTAAGGGTTGGTGATGGGTTTAGATGAGTGAGCACATAAGTCATTCCAGCCTGAAAGGATCATAATGGGGAGGAGATGTGTAAGACTGAATGTTAGATTAACTGAGTTAGGCTGATACATCTCCTCCCCGGTGCCAAACTATAAATCAGTTGGACGAAGCCTCTGAAAACTCTCAATCTTAAGAATAAGTATTTTACCCATGACTTGGCTGTAAGGAATCCAACCCCAAGGGTTTGGATTTAAAGCACTTGACAGCTCTGCCAGAGGACTTGGGTTATGTTCCCAGCATCCAGAAGGTGTCTCACAACCTTCTGTGACTCCTGTTCCAGGGAACAGGCTGCCTTCTTCCTGCCTCTGCTGGTACTACAGGCACAACAGCCATACACAAAAAAAGCAAAAATAAATAAATGAGAGAGATGGAGGGGGTGAAGAGAGACAGAAATCTGGGATGGGGGAGGGAGGAGAGAGGAAGACAGAGGGAGAGAGAGAAGTAGAGAGAGGGGGGAGATGAGAAAGAGATGAGAGGAGGGGGGAGAGAAACAATCCTAGGTCATTCAGCTACACTACTGATGAAGGGGGAATATAAGATACAGAAGCTTTACTTTGGGATAGGAAAATACCTTTTTCTGAACCTACTGTTTTTAATGAAAAAAAAAAAGTTAAATGTTTTAATCCATGTGACTGGGCCATTAGCTTTCTAATCAATTGTTACAAGCCAATTAACTGAGTAGGCCTCAGGTTTCTTGTCTAGTAATTGCTTGTGTGAGGTACACCTATGATCTCCCCACTGAAAATTAATAAAGTGCTTGGGGAGAGTACTGTAACTTTAATTTTCTCTCTCCCTACTTTTAATGATAGTTCTTAAATGCTTTAACTTCCCTTCTAGCCCATTACCCAACAGAGGTAGTGGAAAAGAAATGGTGGGGCGGGGGGGGGGGGGCAGAGTGGGACTGTTTAGAGATTGTTCTTTGGAGCAAATTCCAACTGTGTTGTCAGGAAATCATAGTTTGGTTCACAGTTCAGCAATGGCAGCTTGAGTTTGGTAGAGTCAGGATAACAGCAGAAGTGGCACAGCCTAAAAGGAGCAGCCAGGCCTCAGCCTTATCTGAACATATCAGCAGGAGGGACCAGGGCCAACAGGAACACTAGGAAAAGTTATTGGATGTGCTTCTCTCAGTGAAGCAAAATTAGTGAAGACTTGAGACCAGCAACCATTGCACAGCTAACTCTAGAGGCAAGCCATGCTTCAGCCTCCCATCACTAACTATCGACACCTATTTATTCTCCAAACATCAGGTGTCCTCCACAAGTCTTGCCTTACCAGATATTTTGTCTCAGCATGTGAGTCTGTATCAGCTGACATCACTCTGTCAATAGGCCCAATTGTGTGGAAGCAGCAAGAAACCACAACATACCACCAGAAGTTTTTTAGTGCATTTCTCTCTGTAGAGTCCTAACAAATGGAGCTCAACTATGCAGTGTAAGACAGATTAATACATTTGCATTGTTAGCAAAGAATCTTCATCACATGTCCTTTCACATGCTTGATTTAGCAGAACATCCTTTCACCTGTGTCTGTTTCAGTGAAATGTTTCTTCATGGGTTTGCTCCAGCAAAACACCATCCAACTGACTTTCCAAAGAACCCTTAAGTTTTCACTTCAGGGTACATTTGTGATCTCTTCATTGGGTACACTTGTGATCTCCCCAAAATCAAGACATTTCCTATAGTTTTACATTTTGTCAATTTTCAAAATTATTTCTTGTATTTTTAAAAATTTTTTTTAATGTATGTGAGCACACTGTCACTCTCTTCAGACACACCAGAAGAGGGAATCAGATCCCATTACAATTGGTTGTGAGCTACAATGTAGTTGCTAGAAATTGAACTCAAGACCTCTGGAAGAGGAGTCAGTGCTCTTAACTGCTGATCCATCTCTCCAGCCCTATTTGTTGTATTTTTGAGATTTTAATATAATTACATTTCTCCATTCACTATCATCTCTTAAAACTCTCCCACATACTGCTTCTTTATCTTTCAAAGTCACGCCCTCTTTTTCATTGTTTTGATATCCATGTATGTGTATGCACATACATGTGTATTCATAAATACAGCCTGCTCAGTCTGTATGTTACTTGTATATGTGTTTTCAGGGTCAGACATTTGGTATTAGGTAATCAGCTGGTGTACTCCTCCCAGGGGAAAGACTATTTCCCTAACTCTCAGCATTCCTTAGTTACCAGACTTTAAGCAAACTCACAATGAACACCAACCATACATCCATAAATTAGGATTGAAAAATCTATCGAGGAGATACCTAAAGAATTCTAGGGGCTGATGATCAATTATTATTGTGTGGTGGCAATAAAAATAAGCTATGCAGGGATCTACAAGCCATAGATATAGATTTCATAGATGCCAAAGATAAGCAGGGGAGTTCAGGAGAATTACAGCAGGCTCTGTGGGAAATGTGAGAAGTGAGTTGAAGGCACGAACATGGGGTTTGGCTGGATTCTTAGGAAAACGCATCCTACATGAGCAAGGGAGAATTCACAGAGGGAGTAAGAAGAAGGAACAGAAACAATAAAGACACAGGGTCTCTGTGCATTTATTTAAGCAAGGTTGATGTGACCTTCAGAACGCTTTAATTATGAGGAGGTTTCACAGAGAAATCAAATCTATAATTATTTCACCTTCTTTTGAGAGTGAAGATTTGATATCATGGCCCACAGTTTAGCCAGTGGCGAAGGCTACCAAAAACCAGCCCCGTTCATGATGAATGCATGATTCCCCAACCAGTTCCAACTTCTAGAATATTCTAACATTCTCTAGAGTATTCTCCAACCTGGAAGGCTAAACACATTTATATTTTGGGTGCCCACCATTCTTAATCTGAATATGCAACCCCTTAGCAAAGGTCAAAATGCAAAGAAGGAATTCGTAATGTGTAAAGATTTCACTCTGGTTCCTTTCCTTTGCTTGCTTATTTAATGTGGCCAACGTGAATAGAATCTTGTTCATACATTTTACTGTTCGTATATAGAAACAATGCTGAATTTTTGCATATTTATATTGTGTAATGCAAATTATGGAAACTTGTAATTAATTTGTTAGTGTCTTTGTTAGTGTCTGTATGGCCTTCTACATCTAAGATTATGTTATCTGCAAACAACTTAATTTGTTCTCTTTCAACTTAGATGCCCTTATTTCTTTCTTGCCTAAGTGCTCTGGGTAGGACACTAGTTCTATGTTGAATGGATGTAGAAATACTGAGTGTCCTTGTCTTTTCATGCACTCAAAGAAAAAGCTTTTCCCACTCCATGTGACATTGAGTGTTCCTTCACCATAAATGGCTCTGCCTGTGTTCACACGTGCTCACTCTATCTTAATTATCTTTATGATCTGAGAGTTTTAATCATGAAGGAATATTTGAATACTGTCAAATATCTTTTGTTCATCTATTGAAGTAAGCATGTTTCCTGCCTTTTTTCTGTCAATGCAATGCACCACATTGATTGACTTGCATATATGGAACCATCTTTTGATCATTGAGATAACCATCACTTGACCATGGTGACTGAGTTTTTAACATGCTGGATAAGAATGAGGATATATCTCTGTGGTATAACATTTGCCTAACATGCATGAGGTGTGTGGTTTGATCTTACACATATGCACATGTGCCCTTGAGTTGTGTGGTAGTATTCTGCTGATGTTTTGTTTCTTTATGTTTAGCAAGGATACTGTTACCTTGGTGGTGGTGGTTTGTTTGTTGTTGTGGTGGTGTCTTTGATTTTGATATTGCAGTAATGACAGACACAGAATAAGTTGTAAAACTGTTTTATTGCAAGGGTTTGAGAATTGATATTGAGTTTTTTAAACAGTTGTTGGAATTTAGCAATCAAATAGTAAGGACATGGACTTTTGTTTGAAGGAAATGTTACTGTTTTTCTCTGATACTCTGTTTTACCTTTGATACTTATACATTTATTTGTGTGCTGTGTATGTGTGTGTGTGTGTGTGTGTGCATATGGATATGTGTGTGCACATGTGTATGTGAATACACATGTGTGCATGTGTGCATGCATGAGTGTGTGTGTGTGCATCTGTGTGTGCACACGCATATGGACGCCAGTGCTTTTTACATGGATGTTTAGGATCTGAAGTCGGTTCACATACTTCTGAGACAAGTACTTTACCCATAGAGCCATCTCTCTACACTCCTCTTTACTTACGAATGAACTGTTCAGTTCTTCTATTAATTCACAAGTTAATCCTCATACATTGAATGTCATCCAGATTTTTTCTAGTTTAATACATGACTGGTAATAATAACATCTTATGATGTTCTGCATTTCTGCAGTATTATTTTTTAATTTCTCTACTTTGAATTTCTTATCTCATGTGAAGTTTTTTGTTCAGCCTAAAGAGTTTCTTAGTTTCATTTTTATTCCAAAAGCACAATTCTTTTTCTCTGCAATATTTTCTAATGCTTTTTCTATATTTTAGCTGTTACCACTCTTATTTTTATTATTTCTCTTTTTTTCTTCTTCTAATGTGGAGTTAGGGGCAGCAGTTAGGACATGAGTCCCTTTGCTTTTTTGTCATAGATTTTAAGGCAGAAGAGAAAATTGGTCATGACAAAAGAAGCCAGGTTGGAGAAAAGTACTGAAACTGCTGCAGGACCCATGAGACCCTGGCTCCCAAGTGTGGATTGTAAATCTGTTCATTATGTCAGGGACTAGTGTAACCCTCTAGGGCTCCCCCTTACTCCCGTCAACCTCCAGGGCTCATCCTCAGAACCATCAACACTACAACACTACTCTCCTATGTTTTCATTCTTTCCTTTCTTAGATTCTCAAGAACCTCTAGGTATTTTATTGACGTCTTTTTCTTTCTTTTTTGATGTAGAACTCCTTGTTCTAAAATATTTTCTTACAGTTGCCCTGGCTGTGTCCCACTGGCTTTGGTATGCTGTCTTTCCATTGCCTTTTATCTCAAGGAAAATTTTAATTTCCTTTTCTTTCTTGACACAATAAATTAAAATAGAACATTGAATTTTGTCATTTTACAAATGACTAAAGTCCACTGAGATAATTCGACTGGCAAAATTCCTTGCTGTGCATGCATGATGGCCTGAGTTACCATCCTAGAACCTATGACTGGAGAAAATGAACTCCAGAAACTTGTCCTTTGATGTACACAAGTTCCTCATGGCCTGCGTGTGTGTGTGCGTACATGTGTGCGTGTACACACACATACACACACACTACATTTTAAAAATATTAACTAAAGGGATAACAAAAGAGAATTAATAATTTCAATTTCTCACATTTTAAAGTTAAACATTCATGAAATAAGCATGGGAAATTATGTAAAATACATGTAAAATAAGGCATTATCAAATCTGGAGGTATTTAGAGGGAATAATATTATGGCACAGACCTCAAGTTAAAGCAAAAAGAAAACATGTCAAACTTGTAACATAAGCAAAAAGCTTCAGGTTTATGCCTTTAAGTATCAGAAACTGGTACCTTTCAGAATGGTTAAAAACCCAGAGAATTACATGCAGCAGCATGCAACAGAGGATGAGCCCAAAGCAGAAAGAGCCAACTGGAATGACAGTGTCTTTTTAAAGCCTTAAAACCTACCACCAGTGACACACCTCCTCCAGAAAAGGCCACACTTCTTAATGCTTCCCAAATAGTTTCAACTGCAGAGCAAGTATTCAAACATACGAGCTTATGAGGACCATTCTAATTCAAACCACCACAAATAATTATATACACATGTGTGGCATGTGCATATATGTAATACATTTAAGACATGTGTATGTAAGGAGAAGATAAGCATGAAACTCTGGTGCAGAAATATTCATATGAAAGTTAAATTTCATGTGAGAGAGCTTTCTAGCAACAAAAAAGGATGCCTCTTAACAGTACAAGGATCAGTTTCTCAAAAACATTGATATATTGAATGTATATATACTTAATGAGAGAGACCCCATAAGCAGATAGCAGACTCGGGCTGACTCTGTGATTCAACATCTGGAATCTACATATGTAGTCCAAGATTTTTACACTTTTTTTCTCACTAATAAACAGAATCCAAGAGAAAAGCGGAGGACATTTTTAATTCTGTTCATGGCTCTTTGCCCTAAGAGGGTCCACTCGAGCACCAGACAGGGGTAGAGTATGGGCAGGTCCAGCACATCTGGAGCACATCAAATGGTGAATCTTAAAAAGGCCCATCACAGCTGTTAAAACCAGTATTTTATACAACTTTTACTTTGGTCAGAATGGAACTAAATCTGATGTAAACATAATGACAATCACAGACTTCTTCAATATTTAAAAGTTGAAAAGCATTAAGAATTATAAATAACCAGAGGCCACATAATCACTAGGATAAGAAACTGTTTTTATACTCGATTCTTTTGAAAATGCAGGATCTCAAAGCCCCTGCTTTGAAGGGAATGTCTAGTTCAAAGAAATATTTGAGAAAAGAAGAGCTTTAGAATCAACAACCTAAGGCCCAACCTTTAAGATGCTAAAATTAAAGAAATAAACAATGTTTGCCCAAAGTACAAGGAAAGGAGAAAATAAAGGATAGAGAATGTTTTTAAAACACTGTAAATATGGGATAGAGAGACCAAATAATTTATCACACTAGATATTTCTGAGGTCCCTGGGTTCAGCTAATGTGTATTCTCCTAAAGCTGAGGACCCCCAAACTCTTTAAAGTATCGTGGAGCTAGATGGCCAACTAGAAAGGAGAAAAACCAGATGACTGGAATTTTTCAGTTTCCATCTGGCCCTAGAAATATTTCCCTCATTATGCAAAGAACTTCCCACCACTTTCCTAAAATCCCCATGAACTGATAAAAACACGAGACATAAAGCAGTGTGACTGTTTTTGCAAAGCATTTTACATTTCTTAGAAGTGTTCAGGGCTGGAGAGATGGCTCAGTGGTTAAGAACACTGACTGTTCTTTCAAAGGTCCCGAGTTCAATTCCCAGCAACCACATGGTGGCTTATAGCCATATATAACCATTTATAATGAGATCTGAGTGACATTGTACTCACATACATAAAATAAATAAATAAATTTTAAAAAAGAAGTGTTCATTTTACTTATACAATGCATTCATCTGCAGTGGCTTGCCAAATTGCTTGCACTAACAGAAAGAAAGAAAGAAAGAAAGAAAGAAAGAAAGAAAGAAAGAAAGAAAGAAAGAAAGAAACGGAAAGAGAGGAAAAGAGAAAAGTAACATTCATTGCATTCTTTACAGGCTCTAGCAAAAACTAATGGTGTGAAAACACCTTCTCCATGCTCACACCGGAACAGAAAGCAGGAACACATGCCTGTTGTTGTCCTGGTTGAAGCATCGCAGAAACGCTCATTGTAAAGTGAAGCATCAGCCAATGTGCTGAATCCTTTGAATGCAAAATATTGGCATCTCATCTATTAATGAACTTATCTTTATAAAGAAACCATATCGGGGAAGTAGAATGTAAATTAGGCAGATCATAAGTAATCATTATGGTTTTCCTCAGGGTCACGCCATATAATCCCTAAGAGGGAGTTAAAATGGCATTTTAAATATAATCAGAGATTAAAACTTTTGAGTGCCCACATTTAAAAATTACAGCATAAGTTTTCACAAGACAAATTTAGTTCACAAAGGTACAGCTTAAGATGGGGGCAGTGTGGGTCTTCCTTTTAAAGGTGCTTGTATGAGTTAAGCTTTAGGGAAAGTAGAGATGTCTTAATTACAAATAGCCCTAAGTGAAGAACTGACCCACTAAAAATCCATTCCACAGGGCCAGTAGACAATGGACCATTAAGATCCCCTTAATAATTTAAGTAACTGCAAGCCAAAAGATATCTCATGAAGACATTGTGAATGAATGCTTTCAAAACTATCAGTTGAATATGGCAAAGTATGAAGAGATCTGACATAGAAAACTATCACCATTGGAGGAGAAGCAAAAAGCCTGATATGCCTCATGACTTTGTGGAGTGTAATGGAGTTTGACCATCATATAGAAAAGGAAACTCTGTTTTAGTTCTATTGAGTTTTGATACAGTTCTACTGAATTATTCTGTGAGTAGTAGAGTAGCCTGAGATATTCAAAGACACAAGATATGTGCAAATTAAAATACACCTGAGAGCCAAAAACATTGTCAAAATAAAAATTTTCCTAGTTGGATCATTGGAAATTTTGTGATAAGGAAAATCCATGACTAGAACAGAAACAGATGGACTAATATCGTTATTAAGATGGTAAGTGTCATACTTACTAAGACGAATAATTATTAAGAAATAAAATATATGAGATTATTGATAGCATTGTGGGGTTTGTTTTCACTATAAACTCCATTAAAGTGTACGGCATATTTTTAAACAAAACAAATAAGACAACTACCTTTAGTAAATAAATTATACAGTCTAAAGGCTAACTCCAAAAGTCTGACTTTGTAGGATTATTAAGAACTAAGAATAGTAATGCTTTTTAAGTATTCCTTGTATTTCCTACTATTCCTGTGACTTGGTCAGATGTTGCCCTCCTGGGACCACAAGTGCTTTACCAGTGATTTTCAGCTGGCATCAGATGGACTTGTCACCCACTGGAAGGAAGACCTCTGGCAGGGAAAATTCCGTAGATAATTAGTATAAACCCAGGTCAACGTGAAGACCAGCGTTAGTTTTGAAAGGGAAATGGAGTAAGATAAAGGTTGGTGTGGCTCAGCTATCGCCTTCGGACTATGACCCTTGCTTTTACAGTTAAATTAGCCTTGTCGCCCCCTGGAGTGGGAAGTAAGAGTAACTAAGGGCGCGTTATGTGAAATTCCCAAATAATCAATATAAATTTAACAATCTTCTGATCACTTCCCTTTACCCTGAGTAAACCGGAAGTGCTAATTCAGATTTCTGAGCCCTGCCTGACCTGGGTCAGTGGCACCCTCGCCTGCCAGGTTTCCCCCTCCTTCTCTCATTGCTGGGCAGGTTTTCCAAGCACCTTGTTATGATCACGCACAAGGCAATCTCTCTCTTTCTTCTAGGCCTTATGTGGGCTGATACTTAGACGACAGTCACCTTGCACACAATCTACAAGGCAGGAATGTTCTTTGTCATGTCCCTACCTAATTGTCCCCTCCGCTAAGAGATCGTTCCTGGATGCCTGAAATAGAATTTTGATTTTCAATTTTCGTATGGAACTTAAAACAGCGATGGCTTGTTTGCTTACCAAGTTATCTGCCATGTATTTTGGATTACCCTCTGGGTCAGCAGTTCTCAATCTGTGGGTCGCCACACCTTTGGGGGGTGGGGGTGGGGTCCAAACAACCCTTTCACAGGGGTTGTGCATGGTACAGGTAGATTCCAGTTTGGGTCAGCCTTCTCTCGTTTTTCCCAACAGCCAAACACTTAACCGTAGTCACCTCAACAGCTAGACTGTCAAAGCTGAGTGTCAGTTTGTTTTCTTTTTAAATCAGGGAGTAACAGATTGAGAAGTGAGGGGATTTGAGAGACCAAGTATGACTATAAAACAAGTATCGGAAGATTCTTTCCATACCTGAGGTAATAACAAAATCAGCTATTGAAAAAAAACTAATGATGAGCAAGGGCAAGGGAAAAGTAGACATTTTCAGTTTTGTGTATATTAAATATAAAGTATTTGGATATCCATTTAAATAATGATATAATTCTGACAGTTATCTGTGTATGGAGCTGAAGGTGAAATCCAGCTTGGGGACCACTGACTCAACAATGAAAGCCACCATTACTGTAAACCTTCCCCAGGGGTGACCAGAGTGATGTACCCCCTCTTTCACATACTCCAGAAAGGTAAGCTTTGAGTGTTCAGATGCCAGCACACTCAAACATATGCAGAAATTGTATGCAATACATTGCTCGACATCTCTGTTTCTCCTTCATTCTCCACCTTGCGTGGTTTGAATGAAAATGACCCCCATAGCTCATAGGGAGTGGTACTATTAGGAGGTGTAGCCTTGTTGGAAGAAGTGTGTCACTGGTAGTGGGCTTTGAGGTTTCAGATGTTCAAGCCATGCCCAGTGTCATTCTTTCTTCCTGATGCCTGCCAATCCAGATGTAGAACTCTCAGTTACCTCCCAAGCACCATGTCTACCTGCATGCTGCCATTGTTTCCCACCATGATGATAATGGACTAAACCACTAAACTGTAAGCCAGCCCCAATGAAATGTTTTCCTTTGTAAGAGTTGCTCTGGTCATCGTGTCTCTTCACAGTGGTAGAAACTGTAACTAAGGTGCCTTGGCTTTCATTTATATCCACTATCCTACGTCTGTAATAGAGAACAGGCTCTAAATTTCATTGCTAAATTTACCACAACTATTTCTCCTTAACCTTACTTTTTTAACTTTAAACACTAGTGTGTTTGCCAAATGTCTGAGCATTAAATGGAGCTGTGTGACTTCCTTGGAGAAAAAAAAAATGATGCCTTTGATTTTTCTGTACCTGGTTGTATTGTATGAGGAGATAATTGATGCTTTACCCATGCAAAGGTTCCATCCTTGTTATCTCCTTCCAATTTGATGTTTGCAAGCCAAAGAACATGTTCCTTTGAATCTCTTAGCAATTTATCATCCTGAACCAATCAAGTCATTTGCAAACACAGCACAGCAAGTCTGTGTTCAGCTATAAATGAAAATGGCTGTCTATTTATAGATATAGCACCTGTATTAGTACAATTTTAATTCATTACTGTAGGTTCCCGCACAATTTTCATCTCTTGTGTGGTGGGGATTGTATAGTCCTATATTAAAACTGTCTTTTTACAGGTTGATCAATGAAATGTCGATTATAAACAAAATACTTAAATAAATGTAAAGAAAACACTTTAAGGTAGTTGCCTGAGCAGAGCAAAGTGAGTTCCTTGTAAGTCTTTATTGTTGAGCTTTCAAGGAGATACTAATGCTGGGCCAGAAATGTGCAGAACTGAAGCACTTACAATATTAACAAGTTTAACTGTGTCAGCCAGAGTTCTTCCTGGAGAGAGAAGTTGGAGAGTCTACTTTAGGTGGTTATGACAATTCACAAGACATGCAGGTGGCACACTGAATCTCTTATTCTCATCTAAAGGACTAAGACCCAGGAGAACCACCATTTAAATTCATTATTTAATTTAATTTAAATTATTTAAATTAAATTAAATAATGAGGTGGGGTAGTCAGTTCTGATTTAGGCAACTCTTCTTCCTCTTTCCTCTTCTTCTTCTTCTTCTTCTTCTTCTTCTTCTTCTTCTTCTTCTTCTTCTTCTTCTTCTTCTTCTTCTTCTTCTTCTTCTTCCTCCTCCTCCTCCTCCTCCTCCTCCTCCTCCTCCTCCTCCTCCTCCTCCTTCTTCTTCTTCTTCTTCTTCTTCTTCTTTCTTCTCCTTTTTCTCCTTTCTCCTCCTTTCTCCTTTCTCCTTTTCTCTCCTTTTCTCTCCTTTTCTCTCCTCCTTTTTCCCTCCTCCTTTTTCCCTCCTCCTTTTTCCCTCCTCCTCCTTTTTCCCTCCTCCTCCTTTTTTTCCCTCCTCCTCCTTTTTTTCCCTCCTCCTCCTTTTTCCCTCCTCCTCCTTTTTCCCTCCTCCTCCTTTTTCCCTCCTCCTCCTTTTTCCCTCCTCCTCCTTTTTCCCTCCTCCTCCTTTTTCCCTCCTCCTCCTTTTTCCCTCCTCCTCCTTTTTCCCTCCTCCTCCTTTTTCCCTCCTCCTCCTTTTTCCCTCCTCCTCCTTTTTCCCTCCTCCTCCTTTTTCCCTCCTCCTCCTTTTTCCCTCCTCCTCCTTTTTCCCTCCTCCTCCTTTTCCCTCCTCCTCCTTTTTCCCTCCTCCTCCTTTTTCCCTCCTCCTCCTTTTTCCCTCCTCCTCCTTTTTCCCTCCTCCTCCTTTTTCCCTCCTCCTCCTTTTTCCCTCCTCCTCCTTTTTCCCTCCTCCTCCTTTTTCCCTCCTCCTCCTTTTTCCCTCCTCCTCCTTTTTCCCTCCTCCTTCTTTTTCCCTCCTCCTTCTTTTTCCCTCCTCTTCTTTTTCCCTCCTCCTCCTTTTTCCCTCCTCCTCCTTTTTCCCTCCTCCTCCTTTTTCCCTCCTCCTCCTTTTTCCCTCCTCCTCCTTTTTCCCTCCTCCTTTTTCCCTCCTTCCTCCTCCTTCCTCCTCCTTCCTCCTCCTTCCTCCTTCCTCCTTCCTCCTTCCTCTTTCCTCCTTCCTCCTTTCTCCTTCTACTTCTCCTTCTTCTTCTTCTTCCTCTCCTCCTCCTCCTCTTCCTCCTCCTTCTTCTCCTCTTCTTTTCTTCTTTTTTTCTTTTTGTGGGTTTTTTTCATTAATTTATTTATTTATTCACTTTACAACCCAATACCATCCCCTTCTCCTCCCAGTCCCCCCCTTACACTGCTTCTCCTTCCACTCCCCCTCCTCTTCTCCTCTGAGAAGGGGGAGCCCCCCTGGGTGTCATCCCACCCTGGTGCATCAAGTCACTGCAGGACTGTGTGCATCATTTCCCACTGAGGCCAGACAATACAGCCCAGTTAGGGAAATGGGATTCACAAGCAGGCAACAGAGTCAGAGACAATCCCCATTTCAGTTATTGGGAGTCCCACAGTAAGAGAAACAGTGGTGGTCACCTCGGCAAACCGGAGCAGTGCCACACAGCTGCAAAGGGACTCCAAAGAAAGACCAACAGAATCAACTAACCTAGACCCTTGAGGACTGACTCCCAGAGACTGAACCACCAACCCAAGAGTGAAGATAGGCTGGACCTAACCTCCCTAACCCCCACAGCTCCATCCCCATGTAACAGATGTGCAGCTTGGTCTTCACACAGGGTAACTATTTCAATTTCAATTTGAATCAAGAAGCCTGAAGGAGCTGCAGTCCCAAGCTCAAACAGTTGGGAAGCAGGATGTTCCTATTACACAAAGGCCAGGCTTTCTATGCTAATCAAACCCTGAAGTCACTGGATTTGAACCTCTCAAGCAAATGAGGGATTCCCTTCACCTCAGCCTACCAAGTCCAATGTTCATATCTCCCAACACTCTCATAACGAGTGTTTGGTGAAATGGCCAGATACTGATAGCTCAAACAAGATGACACATAAACCAGCCATCCTGTTGCCAGGTATTCATGACTATGTTTTTGTTCTCAAAGACTTTACTCAGGAAATTAACAAAATTGATGTTGGTCCTTTTTTAAATGTATACCATTCCTTTCCCTAAACTCTTATTTCAAACCTTAAAATTTTACTATAATTCTATAAAATTAAGAGAATTTTTGCCCAGATGGGACTGAAAAAAAATCTTAGTTCTAATTCCACATTAGAACTGTCTTGCTTCTTATCTTGAGTGTGGTCGTGGTAAAGCCAGTATGTGCTTTAAAATTCTATTCTCCTTACAAGAAGAACACCGAACCAGGTGACTCCCGGGGATGTCTCCTGGGCATGCCTCTTGAAACTGGAGACAGCTCTCTCCTATATCTGGCTGTTTGGATTTCTCATGAGTGGAGATGAACTACTGGTAATCCTGGAGGTCAGAGTGTCAGAAGATATATACAAGCATGACTAATTAAAACAATTTATTGATCCAATAGGAAAAATCAGTAAGTTTGTATTATCCATGATGTCCTTCAGGAGGCACAGCCACATTTATGAAAAACTGTATATATATTCAATGTATATAGGCTGGGCTTAGGGAAGGCAAGATGAGAGGTAGAAGGAACTGAGTAATTTAACAGTTCTTTCTGCCAGGATGTCTAAACCAGTCATAAACATCCAAGCCCTTCCATTTCTTCATCATTAAGACATAGGTTTGTTGTTCTGAGTGAGCTTCACTGTAGGTGAGTCCTTAATGCTCACTTGCTTTCTTTCAAGGATATGACAGTTACAGTGCCCCCCTGTGGCCCCAGTTACACAAAGCCACTTTCACACACTACAGATAAAAGCAAATGTTAAATTGAATAACTTTCTTACCAACCTTGTTTTATGGTTGCTAACTTTCAATACATGATGTGTGTGTGTGTATGTGTGTGTGTGCAAATGCACATACACATTTATTTGTGTGTGTTTTGTAGATTATTTTTGGTTCCCTTTTTTGCATGTACATGTATGTAGTGTGTATATTTATATGTTTTGATGAAGATGTGCATGCATGTAAAGATATGTGCATGTAAAAACCTGTGGTTGTCACCAGGAATCTTCCTCAATGACTCTCTTCTATGTAACTGTTTGAGATACAGTCTCTCAGTCAAACCAAGAGCTCCTGGATTTGACTAATAACACTAGGCAGCTTGTTATGGGTATCAACTCTCTCTGTCTTTCAAGGCTGGAATTACAGATGGCACCAATACTACCCAACATTTAACCATCTTTGTTTAATGGCTAAGTCAACTTCTCAGCCATGCCATTATGTTGTTAAATGTAGATATTTTTCAATAAAATTGTATTTGGAGTTGAGAAGATAAGTAGAGATACATTAATACATTTAAGGTCGATTTTACCCCTCCTCAGTTAATTCCCTACTAAAATATGAATGTGTAACCACTGTGTAAGCAGTATTACAGGCAGTTGTCATTCACTGCTTTGAAAAATGACAATTTTTCAATTGGTAGAAACTCAGTAAAACCCGATGAAAATAACCAGTTATGATCATGCAAATCAGGGGTCTGAACCTACATCAATTTAATTGGCAGCTCCCCTTTTTCTGAATCTCATTCATCTGGAAACAGGCAGCCACAGTTAAAGGGGAAGGTTGTTGGGGTTCGCTGGCAGGGAGACTTGCTCAGTCCCTGAACATGTGGACACTGAGCAACTCCTATTTCAGATGACTAGAAGCCCTGCTGATTACAAGCCCAGGTGGATTACAAGGATCTGTGACTACTGGAAAGAAAGAAACACCTTGAACGCCCCATGTACTTCCATTTATATAACTATATTCCTTTCTAAAATATAGTGTTCTGTCTTTATATTCTTCTCAAAAAGTAACTGTACAAATTTCTAGAAACCAAATTTAAGGGGTTTTACACTGTGCTGATCGATAGAACTCACATAAAACTGAACAAGAGGAGGAAAAGGGAGCTTGAGAGCTCTTTTGTGCGGCTCTTTCTTCTGATGCATGTGCTTGTCATGGCCTCCCTTACTTCAGATTCTGTGCTTAACTCCTGTTGATTGTTTGGCCAGCTGTGTTTGGAATTCTGTGTGACAGCCAGTGAATGCTATGTGGTGACTGGAAACAGCAAGGATGGAGATTTTGGAAGTGTTTCTGAAAGCAAATGTAAGAGTTCTGCTAATAGATTTTGGAAAACCTAATTATTCAGCCATTTCTGCTGCTTCTGCCCTTTTCAGGCTGAGACAAGGAAGGTCTTCAGCCTGTGTCAAATCAACTCACAGTCAACTGCAGTGTCAAAGGCCTCCTTGTAGAGCACCAAGTACAGATGTAGGGACTTCCCTGACTCAGCAGACTTGTTTCTTCCAGTGGAATAAAATTCTATGGTGGAAGTTGGGTGCAATGTGGACTCTTTCATTTACGTTTTTTCCCTCCTGTGTTTTATATACCCGTAGAAGGTAAACATTAATAGAAGGAGATCAGTAGGCATTTGGGAACTGTGAGGGAATGTCAGATATATTTTGTAAATGTATGGCCTTTAGTAAGAGGTTCTTAACAGGTCCCTGCTGACTGCATCCCAAGCTATTTCTTTTCTAGAAAGAAAAGAAGCCAGTGTAATTACCATGTGGCTGTTCCCCTGTGGTTCCCTCATCACTATCTCTCCATCTTAATGACAGTAAGATAATAGGCAGTTGATTTGTCAGCCAGTCATGCTTAGAACACTCAGAATTTTGTCTGACAACACTGGTTTGCTTACATAAATGGTTTAGTAAAATCTCAATGTTTAGGATAGACTTTTTTCTTTGAATTATTTTACATTAAAAATACAGGAAGAAAAAAACCACTTGACATTAATTCTGACTCAACAAGACTCAGGTTGAACTATTGTGGACTGCCAAGAACTCAGTGACGTAACACTTCAGAAATGACAGATGTTTTCCAATTACTGATCTTATATTGCACTGACAGTCTTGGCATTGAACATGGAAGCTGCTCAGAGTGATAAATGGATATGACAATTTATTAAAGACCAAAGGCATAGTTAGCACTGAGTACAGATGCATCCATTTGGAAAGAATGTGGGGGAAGAAAAATAGAAACAAAGATAAATATAGTTCAGAGTAGAGATGTAAACTTCAGAATAAAAGGCATATTTGCAGCACATAGTAAATTTATATTGAAATGCAGAAATTCTAGAAATTTAGCAGCTGTGTACATTGGTGGCAATGAAGGTGTGAATGAAACAATTCTAAGACCTAACTTCACCTCCCCATCTCCTGATGGAATGCCCCTTTTACTCTTCTGGTCACTGACATATGCTACCATTGGTTAAGGCCTCCGGGTTCACTAAGTTCCTTCCTATGCTCTGGTTAATGTCAGTGGGCATTCACTTTCTAGAATGAAAATGGAAGATGTGAAGTACTAGAACTGTAAAAGGCAATCTCACAACTTCAGAACTCTACAGCATTTTTGTTAAACTGGGTGACACACTGATATTCCTAATAGCACATATAATTGACACATCTTACACATATACAGCATGTGATACTACTCAACTTAAAAGAAAAATATAATGCCAGGGGTGGTAATATATGCCTTTAATGGCAGCACTCAGGAGATAGAGGCGTGCAGATCTCTATGAGTTCATGAACAGCCAGGTATACATAGTGAGTTCAAGAATAGGACTACATAGTGTGACCCCATCTCAAAATTTAAAAAAAAAAGGGGGGGGGACCTTGAACTTTGCTGGTAAATGAATGAAACTAGAAAAGATTAGATTGAGTGAGTCAACCCAGATCCAGAAAGACAAATATCACATATCCTCTCTCGTCTGAGATTCCTAGCTCCAAAGCTTCAGATGTAAGTCCATAGCCTGCAGTAACTACATGAACCAGCAAAATAAAAGGGAACATTTCAGGGGTGGGCGAACAATAGATACAGAAATAGCAAAACACAAATGATCTGAAGGGGAAAATGTGGGAAACAGGGGCTCTAATGAGAAAGAGGGAAGAAGATAAATACAGAACAAGGAGGATGATAAAGTAACAGTAAAGATGTCTAAAAATGTCACAGGAAGTCATACTATTAACTATTTACCTAAAAAGCCAAAAATGTGTATACGTCTATACATAAATATGCATATATACTTTAAATGAAAATTTTCCATCTGGGTTGACAATGCTCTCCCCTAGGAACATAGACAATCTAACAAAAGTTCCAATGCTAGGTATGAGAGCCCTCTTTTGAGTTGCCAGTTAGATTTGTAAGAGAGAATCCAGATATATTGTAGGATGCTACTGTTACCCTTGGTTGACCCCACATCCCAGTTAAAAGTCCTGATTGCTGAAGATACTTTGTACTTCAGCACAGAGCTCAGAGGCACTCTGGCGGACTAAATAGAAATGGCCCCAAAGGCTCATAAACTTGAATGCTTGGTAATTAGGGAGTGACACAATTTGAAAGAAATTAGAGGTGTGGCCTTGTTGGAAGAAATATGTCCCTGAGTGTGGGCTTTGGAGTTTCAAAAGCTCAAGCCAGGCCCAGTGTCTCTCTCATCCTGCTGCCTACCACTCTGGATATAAAACTGTGGACTCCTCTAGCACCATGCCTGCTTGCATGCTACCTTGTTTCCTGCCATGCTGATAATGGACTAAATTTCTAAAACTGTAAGCAAGCCTCAATTAAATGCTGCTCTTCATAAGAGTTTCCATGGTCATCATGCCTCCTCACAGCAACAGAACATTGACTAAGACAGGACCTGGGTGGGATATGAAAATCTGCTCTCTGAGCACTTTCATGGTACTACTGGAAGGCTCCATGAAAGCCTCCAAATGAGGGAAGCAAACAATAGTTCTAACCCTGCTATGACACTTGTGAGCCACACCAATGATGAACTTGCCATTATACCCTAAAAATGCACTGGGGGCATGCATAATCTTGTAGTAACCAATCTCTCTCTCTCTCATTGGACTTAAGGCACATTCACTTAATAAGATGAGAATAATTTCCAGTAGGGGAAACATAGCCATCTGTCCATAACTAGTGAGGTCATTCATCTTGGAGAAGAACTTACAACCTCTACTTTACACTCGATTCCTAACTTCATTCTAAATATTTGTCCTTATAATTAGAAATAAGTGTAGTTCTCACCCCTTATCAAGGGACTTCTCTTTTCAACAAACTAAGACCATTATAGAAAACCATAACCAATCAAAATGCAGAGCTGGGAAGAGCAGTTCCAAATGATACACAGATCACATAATTTCTGTGCCTAATGTTTGGGGATCATTGTAGATGAGGAAGGAAAGACTGTGTGTGCCAGAGGAATAGAAAATTTGCTGTGAGGTTTTTGTCTTCTAGAAATGTCAGAAGCTATGCCATAAAATATTCACAACGTGGTTTTCTAAACATGAGCTAACATGCTAACATAGAAGGGAGAAAGGTCATGAGGTCATGAGGCCCCCAACCCTAGACAAAGAACTACAGGTAACTAAGTACTGTTGAGAGTTGGAGGAACAGTCTTCCACAGGGAAGACTTCTCACACCACTAGTTATCCAATAGCAAATGGTCAAACCTGAAAAAATATGCAAGCAACACACAGGACTCAGTAGGTTATAAGTATTTCAGACAGACAGACAGAGAGAAAGAGATACAGAGAATAACAATGAGAAAAGAAAACATGAATTTGAAAGAGCAATTGGTTGTAGGGTACATGGGAGGGTGTGGAGGAAAGAAAGGGAAGAAGAAACAATGTAGTTATAATTTCAAAAACATTATTTTTGTCCACAGCTACATTGCTGACAGTGTTTCCCAGCTGTAGGAGGTTCCTAGAATCTTTCAGGTCACTTGTGCATATTATCACATTATTTTCAAATGATTATACTTTGACTTCTTCTTTTCCAATTTGGATCCCCTTGATCTTCATTATTGCTCAAGTCAAGACTTAAAGTACTGCATTGAATAGATCTGGAGAAAATGAAAATCCTTGTCTTGACCTTGATTTTTGTGGAATTTAGTAGAATTGCTTTGAGTTTTTCTCCATTTATGTTGATACTGGCTATGGGCTTGCTGTATCCTGCCTTTGTTAAGTTGAGATATATCCCTTGTATCTTAGACTCTTCAGGACTTTTATCATGAAGGGATGTTGGATTTTGTCAATGACCTTTTCCAAATCTGATGAGATGTGGTGTTTGTCTTTCAGTTTATTGATATGATTGGTTACATTAATCAATTTACATATGTTAAACCATCTCTGCACTTATTAGATGAAAACTACGTGGTCGTGGTGTAGAGTGAAAAATTATAAAGACCATTTTATAAAATATATACAGGCTTTTTCTTTATCCCTAGACCTGAGCAAAAGAGTGAAGGTTCCAGAAAGCAGAACTGGATGTAAGAGTTCAGGCCTTCACTGCCCACAGATACATTCAGGGAAGAGCAACATTCCTCAAGCCTCAGGGAAGAAAACCCACCCGTGGGTGGGGAAGGCCCAAAGCAGGAAGACACATTCCTGACCACAAATAAAAGATGCAAATCATCTAGGTGGGGCTGGAAAGCTAGTAGCCACGATGACAGGGCAAAGTGACAAAGTAACAACTGAGAAACAGTTGGGCAGAGTGACAGGGCAACAACTGAGAAACAGTTGAACAAGTGACATGGCGGGACCACATTTTTGTGAGGAGTGGGTATGCAGAGTGTTTTCCACATAATCCTGATTCACTTAGGTTGTGTTCCTCTGGAATTCTCCGCTATTTTTATTGTTATAATTCCTTAGCAACCTTTCACCCCCTCCTCACTCTCCAGGTTTGTGGTTTCCCCCTTTAAAAACCCTTCTCAGACTGAATGGCATGGTCAAACTCTACTCCTGCATGGGTGAGCAGTTTGACTGTTGGCTGCCAGCTCTCTTCCCTAATAAATCTCTGCTGATTGCATCCAGGTATGGTGTCTTGCGAGTTTGTGGGTGGCCATGACTTCCCGAGACTTGAATAAAGGTCTCCCGAGTTTGGGGGTCTTCAGTGGTAGATGATCTTTTTGGTGTGTTCTTGGATTCAGGTTGCAAGTATTTTATTGAGAAATTTTGCTTCTATGTTTATGCATGAAAATGGTCTGTAATTCTCAGTCTTTGTTGATTCTTTACATATTTTGAGTATCAGGATAACTGTTGCCTCATAAAATGAATTGGTCAATGTTCCTTCAGTTACTAATTTGTGGAATAATTTGAAGAGTATTGGTGTTAACTCTCTTTGAAAGTATAGTAGAATTCTGTGCTAAAATCATCTAGCCCTGGACTTAATTGTTTTTTTTCTCCATTTCTTTAAGATTTTCTAATTTGGTGGAGTATAGGTTTTGATGTTTCTCTGGATTTCTTTGGTGTCTATTTTTATATCCCATTTTTCATATCTAATTTTGTTAATTTGGATATTCTTTCTCTACCTTTTAGTTAATTTGGGTAAGAGTTTGTTGATATTATTGATTTTCTCAAAACAAAAACAAAAAAAAAACAACTAAATCTTTATTGAATTACTTTTTGTTTGCTTGTTTACTTCTAATTTATTTTAAGAAGTAAACAGGGTGTGACTCTTTTTGTCCTAGAGCTTTCAATTGTCCTGTTAATAGCATGAGATCTCTCCAATTTTTTTTGTGTTGGCACTTACTGCTATGAACTTGCCTCTTAGAACTGCCTCCTTGTGTCCCATAAATTTGGCTATATTGTGTATTCATTTCATCCATTTAGAAGAATTTTTCATCCATTTAGAATTATTTAATTTCTTTTTTGTCTTCATTCATTTCTCATTCATGAGTTTGTAAGTTTTCTGTTGCTTCTCTTTGTTGATATCCAGGTTTAATCTGGGTGGTCTAATAGGATACAAGGTATTCTTTTTATTTTCTTGTATCTGTTGACACTTGGTTTGCATTCAAGTATGTGGTCAGTTTTGGAGAAAGTTTCATGAAGTGTAGCAAAGAAGGATATTCTTTTGAGTTTGGATGAAATGTTCTATAAATATCTGTTAGGTCCATTTGTTTATAATATGTTAGCTCCAACATCTCTCTGTTTAATTTTTGTTTGGATGACCTGCATCTTGGTGAGAGTGGGTATTGAAATCTTTCACTATCTGTGTGTGAATGTCAATATGTGATCTAAGCTGTAGTGGTGTTTCTTTTACAAACATGGATGACCTTATGTTTGATGCATAATGGTTACGAATTGCAATGTCGTCTTGGTAGACTTTTTTCTTTTAAGAGTTTCTAATGTCCTTCTCTATCTCTTCTGACATGCTTGAAATCTATTTTGTCAGTTAACACCATCCTGTTTCTTTTGTCTATTTTCTTTAAATATCCTTTTAAGACTTTTTATACTAATACAATTTTTCCTGCTTGGTGTTGAGGTGTGTTTCTTGGATGCAGCAGTAGGTTGGATACTGTTCTTTTAATCCAATCTGTTACTTTTCTTATTGGGGAATTGAACTACTGATGTTGCAAGAACTAATGAGGAGCATTTGTTGATTCCTGATTTGTTGATTTACTGTGGGGTATCCATTTGTGTGTCTCTGTGTATATGTGTGTGTGTGTGTGTGTGTGTGTGTGTGTGTGTGTGTGTGTGTGTATTTCCCCTCTTTTGATTTGCTGGTTTTAGATTATGTCTTTTGTTTTCTTGGGTGTGCATAACCTCTTTAGGTTGGATTTTTTTCTTCCAATGCCTTCTGTAGGGCTTGACTTATAAATATTGCTTAAACTTGGTTTTTATCATGGAATATCTTATTGTCTACATTTATTGTATTTGAAAGTTTTCCTGGTATAGCAGTCTAGGCTGGCATCTGTGGTCACTTAAGAGTTTGAAGAGCATCTGTCCAAGCCCTTCTGGCTTTTACAATCTCCACTGAGAAATCAGGTGTTACTCTAATAGGTCTGCGTTTATATGTCTGTGGTGTGTGTGTGTGTGTGTGTGTGTGTGTGTGTACTATTTCTTTGTTTTGTGCATTTAGTGGTTTTTTTCTTATGTGATACTAAAGGGGCTTTCTTTAATGGTCCAGTCTACTTGGTATTCTGCTTGTGTCTCGTACCTCAGACAATTGCCCTCTGAAGTTCCTGTTCAAGTTCCTAAGTTTTTCATTTCCAGATTCCTTCAGTTAGTTAAGATTTTCTTTATTGATATTATTTCTTGCACTGTTTTGATTCATTTTCTTCTACTATTCCTTTGTGTTTTCACAGATTTATTTAAGGGGGTCTATTAATTTCCTTTTTAGGGATCTCTATTATAGTCATAAAGGCTGTTTTTGAGGTCTTTTCCTGTGCTTCAGTTACATCACAATACTCAGGGACCGCTGTAGTAGGGTTGCTGGGCTTAAGTGGAAACTTATTGTCTTGACTTTTATATATTGTGCTTTGATTCTGGTGCCTAGGCATCTAGGTTTGGAAAGGTTGTAATTCTTGGTACTGATATCTGATTCTGTCTTTGTTCAGAGAACGTTTTTCCCTTGGTTTTTGTGGTGCTCCCCTGGTTCTTAGGAGAGTGTAATGACTGTGTATTGCCTGGCAGAATTTTTTTGTGGATCCTGACAGCTGTGGCCACTGGGGGTTCCAGGTAAAATGTGTTTCTAGGTATAGGGAACTAACAAGTAGACATTGGGATGGACTGGGAGGAGGGTGGCTGAGCAGGTCACAGAAGCAGGAAAGCAGGGTGTTCCTCCAGGATCTGCTTAGCCCCCTGGGAATAGGACAGGTGAGGAAAGCCTCAGCAGGTGGTCTGCCACAGAGCTGGGGCTGAGACCAGGGAAAGGACTTGGAGGAGTGGAGAAAGAGGTCAATATCTACCTTCAACCTGCCTGTTTCCATGGCCAGAGAGGACTATGTGTTGAAAGAAGTGCCTCTGGGGCTGGGAATCTGGGATAGAACAATGAGAGAGAAGGGAAGTTTGGAGGGGAAGATCTGTGTGATCCACTGGGGATGTGGGGTGGGTGTGTGAGCGGCCTCAGCATGTGGTCTGGTTGGGGGAGTGGATTTGGAGGTGTTTAGGGAGAGGTGAAGATCTGCTGTTAGTCTTCCTGCTTCCCTCTCAATGTTTTCCATTTGTAGACCTTTTCCTTGCACAGACCAGAAGCAAGGGAGTGCCTTTGTCATTGGAATGACTCCCAGCGGTCCCCTGCACTCACAGAACAAAATGTGCTGACCAGGGTTCAGAAAGGGGAAGATTCTGTTGCTGCCTGGGCAGTCTCTACAGAATGTGTTCTACACACTGAATAGTTTTTAAAAGCAGTACTGTGGCTTAAGATCATCATGGGCTTCTGAGCTTTTTTTTTCCTCCTACTCAAGATTTTTATAAAAAATAACATGGCTTTTTCCTCCCACTCCCTTGACTGTTTCTAAGGTGTGGTTTACCGTTTTAGATCATTCTCTTTCTTTCAGACTCTGAATGGTAGAATTCCTCAAAATCACTCGGAGCCAGGCAGCCCATCCTGCTCTGTGCTTCTGCCAAGGCAGCACCCACACGTTCGATCAGCACTATCGTTCCCTGCCCACACTTTCTCCTGAGCTGCAAAACTGTGAAACTCGCTGCCCACTTGACACGTTGGCTGAGAGATGAAAAATCACTACCTCAAATCCAGAATGTTCCAAAGCAAAGTTATGTCTTCTCTGTCCCAACTGCCACTTGCTGCCTTCCCTCTTTCTGTCACTGAAACCTCAGCTGGACTGGTTGCTCTCCTCCTGTCTCCTCCTCCTCCTCCTCCTCCTCCTCCTCCTCCTCCTCCTCCTCCTCCTCCTCCTCCTCTTCTTTCTCTCTCTCTCTCTCTCTTTCTCTCTCTCTCTCTCTTTCTCTCTCTTCCCCTCCCTCCCTCCCATCTATTTGTTACTGAATCCTACTGCCTTTTCTTTAAATATAAAAATCTTTCTGCCTTCTTACTTTATTTTGACCAGCATAATGTGTACATTTATTCATGTTGTTTATAGGTTAGATTATACTAGGATTATATAATTAACATAATAATAATTTTGTACTTACACAATCTTGGATGTACCATCATCACTTTTTGTTATTAACGTTTTTCAACTTATACATTAAATTTTATATGTCACTGGGTCTCTTTGCAAAATTTAAATATGCATATATCCATATATATGCATATAATCAAGTCAACAAATACATGTCTCTTGAATCAATTATCATTTTAATGAAAATATTTAGAATTCTATTAGCTTTTCAAAAGCATACATACACACAGTATCTGTCGTCTATAGTTACTAAACTGTCCAATGACACATCTAAACTTTCTTCTCTTACCTCTAACTTAATACTCACTAATACAACCATTCTTATATTCCCTTCTCTCTATTATTCCCAGGCTCTGGTAAGGGTAAATCTAGCCTTACCTCCTTTGTAAAAAACTCATGTACTAGCAAGCCTGTACGTCTTTCTGTGCCTGGCTTGTTTCACTTAATATAACTGTCTCACATTGTTATATGTCACAAGATTTCATCCCTTTTATTATCAAATAGTATTCTGCTTTTCTGTGATCACGTTTTCTTTATCAACCCCACAGCTGATAGACACTTAGGTTCTTTTCATTTTATAGATAAATGTGATAGTGTTACAATCGACATGGGATAAAGATCTCTCATCTACAGGTAATTTCATATTACATACACATATACATAAATAAATATGTGATATTTATATCACAAATGTATAGATTTATATATAAATATACACTTATACATTTATATCATAAATGTGTATATCCAATAGTTGGTAATAACTACTTTTATTACTTCATAAGTTCTCAAGATTCAACCACAAAAGTATTGTCACTGCCTTATTTAAGATATTTATGTTTAAAGAAGTCAAGTTGCCTGCCCAGTGTCACCTAACTCACTTTCTCTCTCTCTCTCTCTCTCTCTCTCTCTCTCTCTCTCTCTCTCTCTCTCTCTCTCTCTCTCTCTCTCTCTCTCTCTCTCTCTCTCTCTCTCTCTCTCACACACACACACACACACACACACACACACACACACAAACTCATCACTCCTCACTCAAGCATCAAGTGCTTCTTGTGCACCTAAGATGAAATTAGAAATCCCAAGTGCTGCTCCAAACCCCTTTCCCTGTGGTGCATGAGCCAACAGCATCATTCTTCAGTTTACTTAAGTGTGTGTCCTATCACCTTTCACCACTGGTACTCCCTATTTTCTGCCCTCTGCTAGGTGGCATCTTTCTCCTGAGACTCCCCCTCAGCACCCCACTGGATGCTTTCATATTCCTTTATATACAAACACCCATCCCTCAGGAACATTATTGTGATACCATGAACTCTCTTCCTCGCACACACTATTATGGATACTGAACATATATGTTTGGTTTTACATGTATGATTTTAATCAACATGTATCTTATAAACTTAATTTTAAGTTCCCATGGGAAAGAATATCTGCAGTGTCCAGTAAATGATGATTGAAGAAGTACATGAAAACTCAGCTATCTGAGTACACAGTTTTGAATGAATCCTACTGGAAAGATAGGCTAGCCACACATGATTTTAATCAACATGTATCTTATAAACTTAATTTTAAGTTCCCATGGGAAAGAATATCTGCAGTGTCCAGTAAATGATGATTGAAGAAGTACATGAAAACTCAGCTATCTGAGTACACAGTTTTGAATGAATCCTACTGGAAAGATAGGCTAGCTAGATATGAATCTGTTCAAGAAGCTAGCAGACATATGCCTGGCTATTTTTCATTTCTTCTTATTTATTTATTTAATTTATTCTTTATCTTTCTTTATTGTGTGGTGGTAGCTCACACAATGCCTGCATATAGTGCTTTGTGAAGGAATCCAGCTTCTCTTGGGAGTTCTGTTTTCTGTTTACCATTTAAGTCAAGTGTCTGCTGTGGTAAAGCTAGGGTAGCCGGTCGCCTCATTCACCCTGAGAAGTGACAGGTGCTTGTTTAGTTCAAGCTCAGAGATCAAACACCTGACCCTATCAAGTATTTAAAAGAGAAAATGATTAAGACCTGTAAATTGTTGGCTTCATCTTTTCTGAGAGCTAAGAAAGTGGAACGATTGTAAAAATCTGATTAATGTCACAGCCAAGCTTTCTCTTTTAAGCAAGCAGGTGATAAATGCTTGTAAACTACTATAAAAAAAACCATTTTAAAACAAGCTAAGTACTTTCCCTTTTTGGCAGACCAATGAGAATATGAAAAATAAAACACAAAACATGTAGATTTTGTTTCTGTTGCATAATTTTGTTGTCTCATAAGGGTGCCATCTTGTTTCTAGTTAATCTGCATTTGCAATATAAAAATTCTGTCTCAATGATATCATGTTAATACCTGTGTCATGTTTGAAGTTGTGAAACATCGTTCTGCTCTTAATGAAGAGTTCACAGGATGATGGTCGTTTTGAAGGTAAGCATGTATGATGAAAAATAGGAACCGAAGCTATGGCATAGTCCCATGGTCGCAAAACAAAAGTTCCTGCTGAGATTGAGGCTCTGTTTCAGCATCTGAAACAAGATTAGTAACTGAAACAAAGTCAGGGAGGTTTGCCTACAAGGCAGACTGTGGATAATGCTGAGATGACTGGTAAGAATAGAGAAATGAAGGACAGTTTTAATAGTGGATTTCACCTCACAGCACCTTGTTCTCACCAGAATAAAGAAGTGAGACTACATCAATCTGCAAAACTAGCCAGTAAGCCAAAACATAAAAAACCAGCCCATGGGATGGAAGAGAAATATATATATATATAATAAATGAGTAATACTTTACATAAAGAACTACAGGCAACTGAGGAAAGCTAGAAACAGAAAAGGTGGTCCTCCCCAGGAAAGAACATACCCATTGTCTGTCCAGTGCCAAAGGTCAGCCCTAAAAATATACATACAAGTAACATTATATGGACTCAACAAATTATATTAAGAAAAATATATGTATATACAAATACATATCCATGCAGTAATTAATGAAAAGGAGGTTATGAATTTAAAAGAGAGTAGGGAGGGAGTCATGGAGAAAGGGGGAAGGATAAATGTTATAATCCAACTATAATTTCAAAACTAAAAAGAAAGGTTGATATCCAAAATATGTAAGGAATTTATACAATTCAACAACAAAACATTTTTTATAAACTAAAACTAAAATCCACAGACATCTTGATTATTGTCAAAGATAATCTGAAGGCATTTTTACAAGAAGTTGTTCAAATGGCCAACAGGGGTACAGCAATATCTTCAACATCACTAATCAAGTCAATAGTCCAAACTGCAATGGCCTATGATTTCACATGGAGGAAGGTGGCTATAAGGAATTAGTCAGAAGTGTATGACAGATAGATAAAAGACAGTGTTGGTAGACTCAGTGGTTAAGAGCACACACTGCTTTTCCAGATAACCCAAGGTCTCCACACTCATCTTGGGTCTCTCACCATAGCTCAAGCTTCAGGGGATTTGGTGCCCTCTTCTGGCCTCCACAAGCATGTGCACCCATGTGCACACACCCACAGATATGAGCACGCATGCACATGTGCACACACATATAATTAAAAATAAAATAAAGAAATTAAATAGTGCATTCATATATTGATGATCCAGATATTTGGGGGGGGGGAATCTTCAAAAAGATGAAAATAGAATTATGACCTGATTCAGGATCCTAATGACTGCATCTAAAGAGGGGGAAAAGTGGTATGTGGAAGAATTATTGGTACTCCAAATCTCCAGAAATTTTAACACTTTGCAAGACTGATCTAAAATGATAGTTCATTTCTTACGACTCAGTTATCTCCTAAGAGACAAGAAGTAAAGGCCCATTCTCTAAAGAAGACCTTTACTTCTTTCTTTACTTCTCTTTAGTCAACAACTGTGATCAGCAATGTGGACTTTTGAAATCTCCACGTTACTTTTCCATAATAAATCTGCTCAGTATAACCACTGTGGCTAATACTGTTAATTTGATTGGATCTTGGATTACCCAATGCTCCTAAATGGGTTTATGAGAACATTTCATGAAAGGATTACCTGAGAGGAGAAGACCCTCTATCTGAGTGTGTGTATCTATAAATGCATGGTCCAGGTAGAGAGGACTGAGCATGAAGCCATGTTGCTTGTCTGCACTGGCTTCTGTGAGTGCAACTGAACTGTCTCTCCCTTCATTCTGTAGCTGCTGCTGTCACTGCTGTGGCTGCCCCCATCCTCTGATGGCTTTCAGCTCCTTCAGCACCACAGTAGACTGAAATCAAGCAAGTCTTCATGAATCCTTCATGTTTTCAGTGCCAGGCTGAGACTGTTGAAGAATTCAGCTCCATAGAATTAAGGTACAGGTGTCCATTGTTGAACTACCCATCCCCTCTTGTGTAAACCATTCAACTGAGTCTCCTTTTATAATATATAGGTAGTCTGTTGGTCCAGTTCCTATAGAAATTCTCACCAAATACAGCCAAAAAGTATATACACACAAGCATGAATGATATGGTGAAAACTGTATAAAGTGTTTTTAACTAGGCAGAAGCAAGAGGGTAATAATATATATATAAAAAAACATTTATAACATTGTATGTTCTCTGAAGGTTCCTAGCAAGTTGTACCTTGAAAAAAAAAGAGCAGAAAACATGAGATTCTTTTTTCTTACTCTTTATTACAGTCTTGGTAGTGCAATATTGCTTTGTAAAGAAAATAAGTATTTAAGAAAATCTATTAATGACTGAACAAGAAAATAAGGAGCTAACGTGTCTGGGCACTTTACCTACATTCTTCTCTTTGCAATAAGCCTTACAGAATTGTACAGCCCTTTTAAGGTTAAACTCCTAAGACTTAGACAAGTTAGTTAATTTACTAACATTTATTTTAAAAAAAGAAAGCTATCAGAAGATAGAGTTGATATTATATGTGATCACGAATGGTTTTAAAGTTATAAGTATTTATTACTTTTAATATTTACATTATTTTATGTATATGAGTATTTTGTCTACATATATGTATGTGTAAACCTGCCCATACCTGGTACCCACAAAGGTATCAGACCCCACCATAACTGAAGTTAGGGATACTTGTAAACCATTATGTGGGTGCTGGTACCAAACCCAGGTCCTCTGCAAAAGCTACACGTGATCTTAACACTGAACTCTCTCTCCAGCTTCTTAAGTGATTATTGTAATATAATATCATTAAAATTATTTTATTATTGTCCTAACATCTTACTTGCTACCTGATTCATAAATTGATTTCTGAGAACTTATGCTTGTTGGGTTTTGTCAATTTGACAGAAACTAGAATTATCTAGAAAAAGTGAACCTCAATTGAAGAATTACCTTTATCAGATTAGTTCTGAGCATATCTGTGAGGCACTTTCTTGATTGATTGATAAGGGTGGGCCAAGCACATTATGGGTATTTCTATCCCAAGGCAGGTTGTCCTGGGTTATATAAGCTGAGCAAGCCAGTGGGCAGCATTAGTTTGGGCAGTTTCCTCCCTTGGGTTCTTTGGCAAACCCTGATAATGTACCTATGTCATACTGAGAAGGATATGGTGAAAAGTGAGCTCTCCCACTATGAGTAGAAATTCAGACAGTATAGCCACAGAGGACAATTTAGAAGTGCTATAAAACTTAACAAATAGATGTGCAGTCAGATGCAACTCCACTATTTTAGGATGTGAATCTAAATATGAACTAAGCATGCCAATGGTCTATCTTCATGTGCCTGATTGTTATACTACCACACTAGCAAAGACATAGAACCAACTCAGGTCCTCATGCATGAATGGATGAGGAAAAATGTGCTCTCTGGACAGAAGAAGATTATTACTGTAAAGAATGAGCTTCTCAAGGAAATGGGTGGAACAGGGGACATTAAGTTAAACTGACATCATTTTATCTAAGTATGAAATGAAGATTAGTTAAGATGAGGTAAAATAGGGGAAGGGGCAGCTGCATCATGGATACCCAAGCACACTTGGAGAGAGGTAACAGGTGTGTTAAAGTGCCCCAGAATGATAGGATGGCTACAGTTCATCATCACCTGTTGTATCTTATGAACATTTAGAAGAGAACATGGCTCCAAGCATGAAAGTGTGACAAGAGAAATATGTCTTGGTCTGCCTAGGTCTGGCCATCACATTTGGTACATGCAGTTACTACAAGTCAAAAGTCAAATAAACTGTGTCTTGTCCTTGTTCCCTGTGTGGAACAGAAACAGGCAGATTTGTTTGTACAATTTGTTTAGATCCTAGAAGTAGAGTGAAGCCCAGAAGATATTTACAGACCAATTTGACCCTTCGGACTCTCTTTACGAACTTGCTATATCCATGTAACAGATTTCCCACTGGCTTTGTAAGAATCATGGTAATTAGAAAATGCTTCTTGCTCGGCATAAATTCCCTGTTAATGAACTGGAGATATTCAGGGCTTACTGAAGTGTGTCCTAATTTACGTCATGTTTTCAAAATCAAAAGGCAGAAACTGAAAAGAAACATAAGGAAGGGTTTCGTTTGTTATGAATGTAAGGCAAGCTCTCTAACAATTGCTCACACCTTTTTATTCAAATGGCATGTGCAGGAAGAAGAAAAAGAGCACAGTGTATTGGAGTCAGAACGTCTTCATTTAAATCCAGACTCCAGAGCAAGCAGCTGTGACCCCTCAGGCAAATCACATCCTTCCAACATAATATTTTTATTAATTATTTGGGAATTTTATACAATGTACTCTGACCACACCCACTTCCCATTCCGCCCAGGTTTACCCTCCTTCTCTTGTACCCCCTAAACAAACTAACAGTCCACCAAGTCCCATTTGTTTTGCCCATATACTCATTGGAGTGTGGTCAAGCTCCCAGTTAAAGTCCTTTAAAGAAACCTGAGTCCTTCCCTACCCTCCTGCCAGAAGCCATTGATGGTGAGGAACTTCAGCATCTTTACCACAGTTTTTAAGGACTCTTGTCAATAGCTTCCTGTTTGGACTGTTTCTTTTTTTGTGGGGGAATGGAGTGGAGGGAAGAGGTCATCATAGAAGCCTTCTCTCATTCTCATTCTCAATTATGAGTTTGCAGTTATAGATACCACAGCAAATGAAGCTTTCTTGTCCATACAATGAAGCTGGCACTACTACAGACCATAGACATCAATATGGCCTCTGGACTAATCACTTTTCTAAATCTCAGTGTCTTTGCCTGGGGAAGGTACCCAAGGCGATGCTTAACTGGAGATTCTCTAATGGACAGCACTAGTGCCCAGTGGAAAACAGAAAGTGTGAACTTTAGAAACTCAGACACAAACGAGTTTAGAAATGAAAGTTTCTTTTTTTAAACGTATTTTTTGGGGGCTATAAACTTTCAGCCTTCAGTTACACGTAAAATACTTTTATTGACAAGGAGAGAAAATGGAGAATGCTATGCTTTGAAGTGGAAGGGTTATATCCTTTAGTTTCCATCTGCAGTTTTTATGAATCAGCAAAGAGTCATAATGATATTTTTCCATTTAAAAAGAATGCCCACGGGCAAACAAAGCATGCGTCCAATGACACATTCCACTAACTTAGAAACAGCCCCATCCCCAGTCAAACACAGAGAACCAAAGTGATCAATTTCCTTTCGAAAAATTACATGTGAAAGGAATTCTATAAATCATTTAAATAAGGATGTGTGCTTATAAACATATAAAGGACAACAGTTTTGAGTAATTTTAAGCCCAAACCACAATTCTGTCTTCAGTTTTTGTGCTAAAAATAAAAGGGTAAACATTCATTAAAAAACTATCCACAGCAGATGATTCTTCAGCATGGAAGCACCCAATTCTCCCTTGCAAGCGTATTTTTCCCAGATTTCCACACTGAAATAAGAGTGCTCTACAGTACTGAAGCAGCAGAGGACTTATCAGCTCTTTACTTACTGTGAGGTCCTGAGAAAAAGCCCTTCCCTTCCCCCCAGCTCTATCTATAACTTGTAATGTGTTGTAATTTGGTTATGTTTCTAACTAAATGCTAATAACCTTTTGATTTATAGTTTGATCCAACTGTTACTCAAAAGTATTTTAATTCCCAAACTTTTAGAAAATCTCCAATATTTGTACTTTGGCTTCTACATTCATTATGTTAGTTGGAGAAAAAAAAACAAACTTGATATTTTCTTATTCTTCTTAGATTTTTTTAAAAGATTATTTGTGATGTATTATTAACTCAGAAAAGGTTCCATGGCAATTAAAAAGAAATCATTAAATTCTACTGTTGTTGGGTGTGGGGTTTTTTATGTGTTTTTTTTTTTTTTTTTTTGGACGTATTTGATCTACCTTTAATATTGACCTACTGGGTGCTTTTGACTATAACTGAATGTTAGATATTGAAATATGTCTTGTCATTAAGTTTCTGTCTCTTCCTGTTATCGGGTTCATCAATATTTGCTTCATATGTTTAGAAGTTCTAATATTGAATAGATGTGTGTTTACAACGTCTAAATCTTTCTTATCAGTTGTCCTTTATACTGTGTTTTGCTTTGTGTGACAGTTTACTACTTAATAGCTATTGTGTTAGAAAGATAGATGGATAGATAGATAGATAGATAGACAGATGTTTGCTGTTGCTTACTTCTTGCACAGCATGTCCTTTCCCATCCCATCAACACTACCATAACTGTACTGAAATAAACAGGCCAAACAGACTTTCACAAATACAACTAATGAGAAGGAAAAAGTAGTCCACAAGTCAGTGTCACAAGTCACAGATAAACAAAGGACAATTCTGAGTAAAGACAGGGAGACAGAGAGGCCCACACCTAGGATGCTAAGGGAGACAGGTCCACACCCAGGATGCTAATCTATTTTCAAAGAGTTACAGAAGTAACAAACACCTAAGGGAAAAGACAGAAGGCAAAAGCATAAAAGCCCAGAAAAATAAAGAAATCTTTTGTACTCGATTAAAACAAATCTAGAAAACAAATCTCTTAAGAGAATTTACTAAGAGCCTCTGCCAATTAACCTACTCAATGTCACAGCCTGGAACACACATAAGGAACAACTGAGAGATGCTAAATATACAGAAAAGTTTATATTGAAAACAAGACAGGGTATTGAGCAGCGAACTTATCAAGAGAAATATATAGAAGTTCAAATACTACTAAAGAAGATAAAAGGTAGCCATTTCCAATCCATGATCATATGTGCATACAGTTAGTTCTTGTTTGGGAAGGCAAAGCAGTATTCTTTAAATATTCGGTAGACATTTTAAAAAATCAGAAATACTTTGGTAGAGTAATACATAAAGATAAGTACTCATGGAAAGTCATTTTCAGCAGTGTGAATAAAAAGAGTAATAAATCCAAATTCATAGATGCATTATCAGCAGTGAGCTACACCACCAAGACTTTCCCACTCTGTTCAGATCAAACCATAAGGAGAAGACTAATATTGTACAGGAAAATGACCCAAAACAAAGCCAACCAACCATTTCTGAAATATGGAGAAGAAATGGCACATGTACTGTTGGAAAAATCAGGTGTGTAAAAATACCAGTTTGAAGTACAGTCTAATGATTATCAGTCTTCAGTAAAAATATATTGTTCAATGAAGGGTTAAGACAAGAAAAATGAATTGTTAAAAATATTAATACATATGAGTCCTCTGTGGTGTTTGTCAATATATATATATATATATATATATTTCTTTAAATGACCTAGGTTGAAAAAGAAAATCTTCCTATCTAAAATAAAGCTTTACTGAAATATTAAACAATGTAAATCATATCCATAGTAAAGATTCACAATGAAATTCTTCCTTTTTTAATATAACAGAAGAGTAGAAATAGGGGAAATATCTAAGTACATTTGTAATAAACATCTTAAGACCCTGAATATACCATTGAAGCTATATCAAATACATATTGAAAATTATTCACCTATATCAATCTATCCCAAATCTACATTTTCCTAAGAAGCAAATTTAGAGTAAACTTATTCTAAAGTAAAATTAGAAGTAAATTTAAAGACATTTACAAGTGTTTGAGGTATAAAATATATTATCCTTATACTTACAATTTACCAAATTATTACTGTTTAAGAGTATTGGGTACATGAATTTAATACACATTGAAATATGTAGATATGTATGTATATATACAAACAGGTCTAAAAATGAAGTCTTAAATGTTTAAACATCAGGTATGTGTAGTTTTTTTTTTAACTTGTATTCCTTCACAAGAATCACAAAACAATTTGCATTTTGTGCCAATTCTACTCGAAACAGGAAAAGATCATTCCTGAGAAGGCTGCTGCTTTCTGAAGACGAGCCTCCTCATAAAACACTTGGGAAGTGAAAGGAAGAAACGCCCCTAATTATACTGTCTGTACCTGTGAACTATCACCCCACAGAGCAATGAAACCCATTTCACTTACTTTACAACAAAATGCAGAACTCTTTTTTTTGCGGGCTGCTGTTTTCTGACAAAGTGTTTTCTTCGCAGGTCTATTTCTGGTGTCTTTGGTGAGAGGGCTGCGACATCGAGAGAGGGGAAAAAGAGTCTGGAGAGAGTGTTAGCGGTTCTCCACCCGATGTACTTGGAGAAAACTTCTTCTCTTGAGTTTGGTGTGGCCTTTGTGCTGAAAGGGTCAGCTGGGTCATTTAATTCAGCCTGTTGGGGGAGAAAAACGAAGAGTTTGGAATATAGTCGAATGAAAGAAAAATCTAAGTTATGTAATAAAAGATAATGTGTATGTTTTCTTTGACTAATGGGGCTTTCTTCCTATTAAAAGAGTAATTCTGAGTTTAGAGGGTAAAGGCTCTTGCCACAAACACTGATTGTCTGAGTTTGATCCACAGGACCCATGCAGAGGAGGAGAGAATGTATGTCTACAAGCTGTAGTCTGACCTGCACGAGCACACCTGTGCATGTGCAGCACACGCGGACATAAATAAATGCAATAAAAATTTTGTAAATCTAATCTTTGAGATAACCTCCCCCAACTAAAAAAGAAAAGCAAATAGTCAGCAAAAAGAAAAATTATATATCACAGTTAGGTTATTTTTATTTAATGTGATGATAAAATTCACATTTTAAATATAATGCACTTGACATACAGAAGTTTCATCAACAGTCACAAGCATTTAAAGTACTGCATACTTCATTCTATTCTTTAATATGCTTATAGCTTAAAACCCCACTAAAGTGAAGACAGCATTTCTGTAGAATGGATTTTTAAATTAAAAGGAATGTAGAAACAATGGCTTTGCACTTAGCTACAGTTGAAAATATTTTAGGGTTTTTATTCATTGTTTGTTTTATTTTACTTTAATGCCACATAAAACATGACAACTATGTATACTAACCAGGTATCATATTATATTTCAAAGCATGCAGATTCTCATTAATAGCATATACCAAAGTCATGACAAAGAGCACAAAATATCTGAAACATTTCAGCAAATTCTACTCAAAGTGAGAGACTGACTGTTCAAAATCAGCAATATATGTTTAATACCATCCATGGCTGAGTTCTAAAATATTCAAAGGCTTATTTTCTTTGGTTTGACTTACTTTTTGTAGACCTACAAGCTGTCCTCCACAAGCATATCTGTGCATGTGTAACACACACTAATCATCTCAATTCCACCAATAAAAAGGCACAGAATCACATTGGATACAAAATAAATATCCATTCTTGTTTTTGCTGCATCCAAGAAACACACATATTACCATCAAGAATAAACATCACCCCAGAGTAAGGGTGGGAAAAGATATTCCAAGCCAATTAACCCAAGAAGCAAGCCAGTGCAGCCATTCTAAGATCTAACAAAACAGATGTCAAACAAAAAATAATCTGAAAAGATAGGGAAGGTTACTATACATTCATCAAATAAAAAATCCACCTAGAGGATAAATATTATCTTAGAGGATAAATATTTATGCACTAAACACAAGAGCACCAAAGTTCATGAATGAAACACTACTATATTTTAAATCACATATTGACTCTCACACACTGATAATGGGTGGCTTTAATACCCAACTCTATTAGACAAGTCATTCAGACAAAAAACTAAACAGAAATGCTGGAGTTAATAACTTTGTAAATCAAATGGACCTAACGGGTATTTACAGAACATTTCACCCAAACACAACAGAACATACTTCCTTCTCAGCATCTCATGAAACTTTCTCCAAAATTGACCACACACTCAGACACAAAGCAAGTCTCAACAGATACAAGAAAATTACAATAAACTTTGTAAACCTTTTATTCAATCTGACTGCCACAGATTTAAAGCTGGATAATCAACAACAACAGAAACAACAGAAAGCTACGCACTATAATCATATCCTACTCCTCATTGATACTAAAGTAGGATAGTGCAGGAGAATCTACAACACCCTTTAGTTATCTCTAGCTACATCCTAAACATTTGTCCTTATAAGTACAAATAAGTATAGTCTTCAGTCCTTATCATGGAAACTTCTTTTTGCAATATATGGGACCCTTCACAGGAACCCCCCACCAATCAAAACACAGTTGTGGAGCCCAGTCCGAGCAGATAGATCTACAAAGTACTACCACACCTAAGGCTCAGGGAACATGGCTAAAGTTGGAGCAGAATGATTATAAGAGCCAGAGGGTCGGGAAGTACACTGTGACATTGTATCTCCTGGTAATAGCAGATGCTATATCCATAAACATGAGCTGAACAAGGACACCAGCAATAGACACGCCAAAGTGGATGAGGCCTTAACCCTATACAAAGAACTACAGACAGCTAAGGAATGCTGATATGGGCAGAAATAGTCTCCCCCAGGGCAAGTGCACCAATTGGTTATTCAATAGCAAATGGTCGAGTCTGAAGACACACATATGAGTGACATTATTCAGAGATCAGTTTGTATTTAGGAATACATGTGCATAAAATAACAATTGTTAAATAAAGGGGCCATGAATTTGAGGGAGAGTGAAAAGAGGTATATAAGAGAGATGGAGGAAGGAATAGGCATGGAGAAGTATTGTAAAATTAAATTAAAATCTCAAAAGCAAAGTTAAATTAAAACTTTTAATCTTTCTGTATTACTCTTCCTAGAAATTTCCAGGAAAGAATAGAGGCTCTGCGGCTTGAAATAACTAAAATTAGGTTTTGCTTTTCCATATTACCAGGAAATATAACCTTTCTTGGCCTGTTTAGTAGAGTTTTGTTCTGCTGAGGTTTAAGTGGAATCATATGGAATGTTGTTCTGGTAGACAGTGTAAAACTTAACAGACTTAAGCTTCTTTCATGGCTACCTAGAATCCACTTCTACACCCAAACTAGAAATATCTGGCTCATCTTTTAGCTTCTCAAAGCCAATATGGTTTTAATTTTATTGTCATGGTTTATATTCAGCTTCCTTCTAACAAACTACACCTCAGACATTTAAATGCCACCTATGCACAAACTTAAGTCTTTAGTTCTTGTCCATATACTTAACAAAACATCGATAACCATCTCTTAAACTAGATTCCTACTTATTCTTACTCTTATCTTGCCTGTGGGGCATGACTCAATCCTCTCCTTTAAGCACTCTGTAAGTAATTACATTTTCACTGAATGTCCCTCTTTTTCAGTGATGTCTATCTATGCTTTAATGAGTCAGAGTTGCATTTATTATTGGATTATTAATATTTAGTTTTGTTTGGGAAAATGGCAAAATTTAGTGTCAATGAAATTTGGCATTAAAATTGTAGGAGTGGAATTCCTAAGAATATGTTCCTGCACACATATCCTTACCACTGGCAGAAACAGATGTCTGCCCTTTGATTTTGTAGTGGAATAAAGATGGAGAAGCTAGTATTAATGCAGGATGGTAGGAAGATGATGAATCAGCAAAGTAGAACGTCTCCCAGGGAACTGGGATCCAGTAACAATTCAAAAGGGAGAAAAAGCAGCTCTCCAGAGTCCCAAGTTTTGAACCAATAATTAAAGAAATGCAGAAAACACAACAAAATCTGAGCTAACTCAGATTACTAGTATAGAAGATGGCTCTACATTTTCTCGTATAATATTAGAGCTGAAACTTTACTTGCTTTGCAAAATGTTTTCCCAAGTTTGATGGTTAATTGTTACTTTCCATGGGAATCCTAATTACACAAAGGAACAGTGAGTAACTCTTTGTCATTAAAAGTCTGGTCAGGAGGGCATCATCTTTATTACCTTGGACAGTGTTACAAATGCAGAATGGCTCTACCCTTGTGGGTACATTAAAATGTTAGATGGACCAATGAGCAGGGTTAAAGAAAGGACTGAATAAGAACAATATGTTTCTCACTCACAAGTGATGTGGTTTTCTGGAAGTTATTCAGTCTCTCTGTATACTTTTCCCTACCACTGAGTTGAAGATATAACAATTTGTTTAAGGGATCTTATAAATTTTAAGTCAAAAGTAGACCATGATTTCTGGCTCTTTCATACCTGGAATCTACTCAATGTCAGTCCCTCCTTTACATTTACTTTCAGAAAAAGTATGACATAGTACAAACACCAGAGACTTGGAGTAATGTTCATGGACAGGGCATGGACCACCTACCATTTATTTCAGTAGGTACCATTATTCCTACCTTCAGCAATGATGGTAGGAGAGTTATGGAGCTTAATGAAAGAAGTGGGTGAGATGCTTAGTATACCTTGTTATGCCCCTGGTTATGACCTGGTTATGCTGTCCAGGTCTGTGAGCATGCATGCTGCCTTAAGCATAGTGCTGTGACTTCAGCACTTAGTTGCAAGCAATCTAAGGAGAACACAATCTCCAGAATCATATCTACCCTTCCACATCTAGCTTTCCCATCTATGCCAAAATACAAATCAGGCATGAAGGAGGAGGCAGGCACTGAGAGGCAAAATAAGACTGATCGCTGTCCCTTCTGCCCAACAGGCAGTACTCAGACTGCAGAGATGTCACAAAGTATAAAAACTATGTTATTTTTAATAATCTTATCATTGAATTACAACCTCAGAGGGTTTTATCTGAAGAGTCAAAGACACCCTGAATAAAGTCACACATTTACTGGAGATATGCATATTTCCCTTTGATGTTCCAGGTCATGTAGCAGATGGCAGAAAGCCTTTAGATGTGATGGCTTCTCCTGCATATGTCAACATAAGCTGCTGACTCGACAGTACTGAAAAACATCCCTCAATACGAGTCTTTCTGGAAACATTTCAAACAGGACACGTTAATTAGCATTTGCCTATTGGGTTGTTCTGACAAGATTTTCTTTATATTGGGTTTATATTCACTTCAGTGCACAAAAGGACTCATGTTTAGGGATCTATTCAGAATTGATTTTCATCTTAAATATTCTTGTTAGATATTTCACCTCTCCTCAAACCTCGGAAAGCACTCAGTATTATGAGCAGATATAATGAGATTACTGATGGCAGAATGTTATTATGAATTTAAAAAATATATACTGTATAGTAGTACCTAGTATAGTTAGCAATGGATTCATCAGCATTGAAATGAGTTGAAGTATTAAATTAAAAAATTCTTTATTAAATTTAAAAGTCTACCATATGAAATGCATATCTGATTTTAATACATTAGAAGATTTCTATTTACCTCTGTAAGCATTCTAGTACACACCTTCCCCACATGGTGCTCACTAGATCATAATAAAAGCTTCACTTCACTCCCTAAAATTTACACTACTGTAAAACATGATCAGTGGTTGGAGAAGTAAGGGGATAGGACAGAAAAGAGCAAAGCTTGTGTTACAGACACGGTCACTAGCAATACACAAAATGAGAGTGTAATACATTTTTAACTTTGGCCAGATTTCTTAAGTCACAAGCCTTCACTATACAGGTGCTGTTTTTAATGTTCCCTACTCATGTAAAGGAAGAGCTAAAAATAGATACACGTGAGTCAGAAACATCTTCCAGACAGTTTATATCACCTTCAAAGGAGGCATCAAGGAAAGACATGTAAGATGGTCCTGTGGAAATTATGATTAAGCAAGTTATTAAAGAAGCATGAACACATTAGAATCAACAACTAAACCTTGAAGGATTTTATTGCAAATGAACGCAATTAACAGGGTGTCAAAGGAAGAAGTAAAAGAGAGAGGTTCATCCTGGGATGTTCATGTTTTACATTAAAATATAAAGGCCACTTGCTTAGAAAATATTTCCATTCAATCTGATTTTAAAACATGATTTTAATAAAGCCAAAGCATTCAGCACAGTAACCACTTCTGGAACACAGCTTCTGTGTGCTGAAACTGAGGAAACATTTCCCACAAGATTTCGGCTCAGTGGTGCTGGTCTTTTCTTAATTCCTGCTATTTTCTCAGCTTCGGCTGAACTGCATCAACTGTCCCAGCAAAGCAACGAGTTCATTTAAGTTCTCGTTTCTCCATAGTCACAGCTGACTTCTCGGCCCAGCTGAGAACCACAGGTTCTTAATTCAAAACTGCAGATGGCCACCATAAAACCTTTAAGAGTCTCAGAAGTCTGTTTGAAACTCCACAAGCCATGCCTCCATCGTCTGTAATGCCCTCTACATTCTTACATCTCGCAAGCTCCTTCAGAACAGCCCGCTGAGCTCGTGACTCTCAATGGCTTTTCCAGAGCAAAGTTCCAAAGTCCTTCCACAATCCTCCCCAGAACATGGTCAGGTCTGTCATGGAAACACCCCATGATCTGTTGTCCACATCCATATTAGTTAGGGTTACTATTTTTGGATAGGACACCATAACAAAAAGCAACTTTCAGAGGAAAGAAATGTGGGGAAGAAAAGGTTTATTTGGCTAACACTTCCCACATCACTGTTCATCATCTAAGGAACTCAGGCAGGGCAGGAGGCAGAGGCCATGGAGGGGTGCTGCTTACTGGCTTGCTCCTCATAGCTCGCTCAATGTGTATATGCAATACTCACACACAAACATGCTCACACACAACCCACTCAAGTTTTTTTTTTAAGGGAATTCAGTAGAGGAGGGAAGTCAGAGTATAATAAAGGTATGATTTCAAGCAGTCTGGGTAACCGTATATCTAAAAGCAAGTTAGCTAATCTTAGAGAAAATATGAATCCTCATTTAAATTTTTAATTTCCACATCTGTAAAATAAAGGTAAATATAGCACATGTCATAATTTTATGCCAATCTGATAATTAAGGCAAATATAGAACACACAGCAAATGCTTTACCAGTTTTAATAATACTATTACTGCCTTTAGTTTTAATAATAAAATTGAACCAGAGAGTGGAGAATGTATGCGATTTTACTGCTTCATACGTGGAGGCAGCTGGGAATTTAAGGCTAGCTTCTACTGTAAAGCAAGTTTGAGGCCAGTCTGACCATATTCAAACCTTGTCTCAAGCACTTAAGCAAAACAAAAATAATACCAACAGTGTAGTAAAATAAAATCCCATGTGTATAGATCTGAAACTCAAAACTTGCTGTATAGGGATGTTGCTCCTAAACACAACCATTTGCTTAACTCATCATTTCGAGGTCAGTAGCTTGAGCTGGGAACAGCAGAGGGATGTTCATCATTTTATCAGAGTCACTTCCATGTTGTCAGGTTCTGTGGAGACGGGCCAGTCTCAGACAGGGAGGGGGATGAGCTAGAGAGGCTCTGCTTGGCGCCAGGTTTTATTTCATCTTCTACTGAATAATAAACTTTGGGACATGACAGTTACTATGTTCCAGGAGAAGACACAAAGACTTCACTTTGTATGCCTCTGTCAAACTTCAGCTTGCATAAAATTACCCAAATCAAGTCAAATGGTGAAGACTCGAAATAGGAAAGTTATGCAAAGATGTCAATAAAAGAGTCTCAAATAAAATGTAAGCAATCACTGTATACTACAATTTCCAAAGCAGTAATTCAATATTATATATATATATGTGTGTGTGTGTGTGTGTGTGTGTGTGTGTGTGTATGAAATTTTGTGTAGCAACTTTACAAAGTTACCAAACAACTAAAATTTAATGAAGATAGCTCTCTCTCCAAACACATTGCTTTCTCTTCAAACAAACAAATCTGAAATCTACTTAGATTCTATTTTTATGAAACCAACCACATATCTACCCTTTGTTATTGTAAATCTACCTTTAAAATTAATGCCTATTACTGCACAATCAAACTGCTTTCCAGACTGTGCAAGTCATGGGAAGACTTCCTCATGGCAGGTCATCATCTGTGAAATGTTCTCTTATCTGGCCACCTTCCACCATTGAATGCAGCCATAATTTAAGTTTGCAGCTCAAATACTAGTTGAAGATAGCAATAGTTTATTTCTCACTAATATAAAATAGTATCTATGTGAGTGTCTAGAATGTGCAATGTGCTACCCATATATTTACTCCCCTATTTACATTATTGATACATGTTTGAAGACTATGTCTACTGCATAACAAACTAAAATTTTTATGTTTGGACTATTGTTTCAGACTTCTTTACATTCTCATATTAAATAAAAATAGGCTTAATAAGGACCCGATAATTATATTTTCATATACTTACTTTTTAATTATTAGAATTTATTTGCAGTTTTAAAAAGAAATGGGCAACGATGGTGTAAGCCTTAAACGCTAGCACTCAGGAGGCATAGATACACAGATCTCTGAGATCAGAGCCAGCCTGGTCTAAAGAGTGAGTTCCAAGACTGCCAGGACTACACACACACACAAACATACACACACACACAAAACTGTCTCAAAAAATTCTTGAAATAATCCAAGTGGCGCAATACAGCCAATGCACTGCTGAAATGTGGGTCTGCTCAACTGAGCAAAGCCTCTTAGATGCTGATGCTGGTGTGAGACTGACTGCTTCAGACTGCTCTACACGAATAGTGGCATAATTAACAATATTCAATCAGATCTGTTCTTCCCTGGATAAGTAAAAATTCAAATGCCAATTAAAACTCTAATACATCTTCTCCTTAAATGTTTCTTATGGATACAATATCACTATTATTATTTAATAATGATAATTTAAAAGATTTGTTTTATTCATAAGTCGAGTGACAATCTATATAAGAGGGAACAGATTGTCTGCCTATAGTCTCAAAGTGCAAATCAAAAGTTCAAGAATGCAGCAACTGACCTTTCTAAAATTATTAGACATGTTATTCTCACAACATTCATGCAAAGAGCTTTATAAAGCAGATGGCCCCGGAATCAGAACGCTTGATAGTTTTGCTGGAAGTGTCAGTGGGACAATTCATGTTTGCAGACTCAAACTGAACTCTTGCCATAGGCTTTGTGTGTACTTGCCTTTTCTGGTTTCCCTGATGACACAAACGTGAATGAAATCCTCATTACAGTCAAGGGCACATCCGACAACAAACTTGTCTGGAATTTTATATTCGACAAAGTCTTACCTGTATCCAACACTTTGAGAGAACGTTTTCACCAACCCACTTGTGATAATTAGCATTGGGGAGGTAAACTGCTTGCCCCAGGAAAGCGAGGCTACCAGTGTCAATTATGATGTCATCAAGACATTTTTTCTACAGTCATAGGAATGGGTTTATCACTATTTCTATTCAGTGATAAATGCAGTGCAGCCAGTTAGTAAAGAATGCATAGCTCCCCTCTGAGCACACAGAAGGTCACAATGTGACGGCCTCTCATCCCTTTCATGACATCTTTATCAAGTTTTTTCAGTCCTATCCATAATCAGCCCCTGTGGAATAAACATCTTTTCCGAGTCTTCAGCATAGCAATTAGGCATACAAAATAAATGTGGAACGTGGCCTGGCTCATCCTCACTAATCGCCATGTTGGGGAGGCAGCCAGTGCAACTGTGGGCTGAGGAGGAAGCCGGGGAAGGGCTTTTGCTATCTTTAAAATTTTATTAGCCTATAGGAAACATATAATTTTTCCTTCATTTTTTTTTCCGACGAGACGTGGAAGGAGGCGGGCGGGAGCGAGCAGGATTCGAATATGCACAGAGAGAGAGGGCGCGGACGGACCCGCGCCCTCTGCAGGCAGACACCTTACGGGCTGCGCCACCGCCGGTTCGCTGTTTTTCCTTCATTTTTACTGTCTTAATAGTAATCAAATGTAAAATAAATGATACTTCATACATTAGCTATTTTAGGATTTGTGTCTCGAAATCATATTTTTGCTGTTAACTTAATTGGCTCTCTCTGATTCTAAGTAACCTTGATATAAGGCAGGCCTAGAGTGATTGTCCTTTGGTCTTCATCATATATGTTATACTTATGATGTATTATTTACTATAATTTATTATTTAGAATCGAATACTAAATTAAATTTATACTAAATTAATATAGCTGCTTTTAGAAATTTCCAATTTACAGTTTTCTCTGAAGAAAACTTGCCTTCCCATCATTTCTGAGTTCAAAGAAGTGAGACCCTTCTACAGCCTAAGTGTCAAAAACGCATGCACAGCCGTTGAGCTTGTGACTACCCCAACTGTCAACTCACTGCCTGAGTATGAGGCTTTGCTTGCATTATCTAGTATCTGCTATGTTCGCTTTGCCCGATTGACTTATGAATTTCAAATGTAATTATCTATAGATATTTGCTAAAGCGTTGAAAACAGAAGAACATCTTACATCAAATGATTGGCTCTGAAAACACGCATAAAGACAGAATTCTAATAATAGAATACACAAATGTGAGCTAGCTTATGGGGTTACAGTGTCATCCATTTGAGATTTCAAGTGGCATAGAAAATAGATAGCACATCAGAGAACAGGAGACATAATTGAAAGAGTCATAAAAACAAACAGGAAAGAAGAGAATAAAGATCCATGAAAGGTATGCGCTTCTGACTCTATTAAAGTTGTCCAGAAGGCTAACTGCCCTTTCTATCACATCCCCTGACAGTCTATACAATGTCAGGAGTGAGGTCCACAGAGAATATGAGAGTATGGAGCATTTCTGTCCCAGGTCCCAGGAGAGGGACTACTAGGTGGTATAGTGGTGGTCACTACAGTTGATTTTCTTTTCACTCATTCATTTTGAGCTCTCAGTCAAAAAAAAAAAAAAAAAAAAAAAAAAAACCAAATAAAATATAAGTAGAGCATAATGGCAAATTGGTGAAAGTAAAACATTTTAGTTCCAGCAGGCAGTCACTGTCTGTATTCTTCCAAGGGTAGGGGGAAATATTTCCTAATCTTATGTAGTTCCTACATATTATCAATCACATCATACTGAGGATTAAAAAGCTGTCAAGTTAAACTTTGATTTTTTTTTTTTTTACTAAGAATGTGAAGCACAGACTCTGAATCATCAACTGGCTGCCCTTTTACCCTGCCAACATTTGTTAAGTCTATAATAAGAAGATTACAAAATCGAATAATTAATCACTAATTTAAACCTGAGAAAGAGCAAGAAACTTCAATGGCAGGAGAAAAGCATATACTTTAAAATGATGAGAAATCAACCTGACTGAAAAAAAAAAAAGATATAAAGAAGAAATAACAGCATTCTGTAAATGAACAAAGTGTCAGGCAGAGGACACATTACTGCTGACTGGAGTGAACTGGCCTGAGACAGGCTGACTCCATGTCAGGCTGAAAACTAGCAGTTCAGAAGACCAGGCCTGAGTTTCTACTTCCCACACTGAGCAAGTCAGTTACTGGAACAACCAACCACAGGCTTGTGTAAAATGAATCCCTTCCCAGTTTGCAAGAGTTGAACTTGCAGCCAAGAGGTCAAGAGAATTGGCATGAAACAAGAATAGTTAGTCTGAATCTTAGCATCACACAGACCCCCAGAGATAGAAACCACTAATCAAGATATAAATTACCTACCCCAATGTTCCTCTTTTTAGCTTTAAAACTGAATCTGTGAGTTCAGTTGGGGTCCTTCCATCCTGATGGAATTGGGCCCCTGCATGCTTTCTTCAGTAACTCATGGACCCTAACACTGCAGCGTCATGTCTCTATTTTCAGGAGAATGACTCAGTAAACATCTTTAAAACGTCTCAATTTTTTTTACTATGCAAATTTAGACACTTTTGAGGATGGGTAATTAACTCACTGCTACAAGCAAGCTATGAAACACCCATGAAATATGATTGAGCTGTAGGGTTTTGTTAGCATACTTATAAATGCCTCTAAAGGAAACAGCCTGAAACACAAGTTTCCCTCCTCAAGGTGGAATTCTAGCAGCTTGTTAGGGTGGTGCCTCAGGCCTGAGCTGCCATCAGTGCTGCTTACCCTGACTATCCTGAGATGGAAATCTGGTCGACCACAAGGAGATCTGCCTATTTGCAGAAGCTCATTCACAGCTATGTCCAAAGCTAAGAGTAACTCATCTCTGTGAGAACCAGGCCAATACCAGCTCAGCTTCCCAACTCCTTATTTTGGAACCTTTAAACAAACCATACTCCAAAAATCAGCAGTCCTCCATCAATTCTGGAAAGATTTTCTAGCCTTTGGACCGTATTTTTATGACCTGAAGAAACGAAGAAGCCAGTACAGAAGAAATAATTTAATTGGTTTTCTTTGTTTTGTGATTATCTTCAAGTCCCTCAAGATATTTCCCAACTTAACTTTCTTCATGTGAAGTTTATCAACATTTGATATTAAGTTTTTATATTTACTATAAATGTCCCCTTCTTTCATTGTTCATTTTAGAAATAGTAAGACTGGAAGTTTTAAAACACAACTTTTATGATTTTTATTTATTTGTTTAGCAGAAATTATATTTACTTTGTAATATTAACTCAACATCACAGGCAGCCTATTCATTGAGGACTTATCTGTCTCACTTTCAGAGAAGGACTGAGAGATAAATACACTCAAGGTCACTCAAGGGCAGCATCTCTGTAATGGCCTTCGGCTTGCACAGGGCCCTGGGGCTTCTGTACTGCCTGTCACTGGGCTTTTCCCGTCCTGTGGGTGTTCAGTAGTGGCTCCTCCTATGAGCAAGGTTAGTATCCCTGAGCATCCAAAACTACTGAGGCTGTGGACTTTCATTTGTTGCAGTCCAGGAGATTATATGGAGTTGGAATTTAAACTCTTGCTTTATTTCTGTTCATGGCTGTTCCAGCAGTACATCTGACAACTTCTTTTCATTTTTCATTTACTGTATGACATATTTCCAATGGAAAACTGCCACGCCTAAGTGCACAGGTTGTCATAACTAAGTACCATGTTAAATGATGTGGTAATGAATACCTTCATCTTGGTTTTCTACATACACTAAATCAATTTAATCATTTTTGGTTTCTCGGAAATCCATTCATTCTCCCACTTGATTGGCCAGGGATCTCAAAAGACTATAAACTATAAGATGAACATATAAGAATTTATTAGATGGGTTCACGTTAAAATAGTAACAAGTATTTCACACAAAAGTAGCTGAGAATCCATCAGTTGCTTGGTCGCTGGGGCACGGTGCCTCAATGTAGGAGTCTTTCAGTGGGTGTCTCACATTGAAGAAGCCTGCTAGTTGCTCAGACCGTGAGATAGCAACTGCAATCTGGTGTCAAAAACCTGGAAGGTTCCTAGAGAGCTGTGTGTCCTTAGTAAAGTATGGGAGCCTGGAAACACCAGTCTGACATCACCAAAGTGCGAAGCATCAAGAGGGTCAGGGTGAGTCAACTCAGAGCAAAGGGAAGCCTGAGCCAGATAAAGGTGAAGAATCTTTCTTCTGGCTGTGCCTCTTTTATCTCATCAGGTTCAGCCCTTCCTACATCGATTATAACAATCAGGGCTTTCTTCTTTTTTAGTTATGTATTTGACTTTAATTGTTAACAATTACTGCTCATCAAAATCAATCATATATAGCAGACCACTTATTTCTGGAATGTTCTAAGAATTCAGTAATATGTTTGTAGCCTTGGAGGATGGATTTTTTAAATATTACTAAAATATAATCAACTCATTTTTCTCTCATTCATTTTGCTGACCTCTAACTCCTTCCATGTCCTTTGCTCCTTATTCCCTGTTGGATTCCTTCCCTCTAATTTATATATATGTATAAATATACATGTGCATAAATATATATGTATAAATATATACTTGAATAAATAAACAAACAGAACCTGTTGGATCTATTTGGTGTGGCATATATGCATATGATTTCAGGGCTGACCACTTAGTGTTGAATGACAAATTAAGAGGTTCATCCCTGGGGAAAGACTATTTCTAAAGCTCTTAACCTCTTTCTTTAGTTGCTTGTAGGAGGGTGGGTTTGGTTTGGTTTGGTTTGGTGTTTGGTTTGGTTTAGATTGGTGGTTTGGTTTGGTTTGTTGTCTAAGGACAGCCCCTGGAAATTTCCCCTTTACATGTTAGCATGTCTGTCAGTGTTGTCATTGTCTAGGTCTTGTTTAGATGGTCATATTTTTGAGATATCTTTACAGCAGACTTCCGGGCCCTCGGGCTCACAGTCTTTCTTCTCCTCATTCTTTGATGTTCCCTGGGTCCTAGAGACAGGAATTGTGTGGCAGGTGTTTCCCATGGGCCTCGGCCTCACATGATTGACCAGTCATGGTAATCTCTGTCTATTGCAAACAGAATGGGAGCTATACTAACTGTGGCCTTAAGGATAAGTATTTAGAACGCAATTAGGAAGTATGCTGGTAGTAGTTCTCGTCTAAGACCCATGATTTTACTAGCCTTAAGTAGTTGGCTATGTTTCCAGTAACAGGAATGATTTTGTTCCTGTTGAGTTAGCCTTAAGTCCAGTTATAGAGTTGTTGTTTAGTGGTACAGTGCCACTACTGTACCTTGAGGAATATCTTGCCTTGCTGGTGATAGTTGTGGTCCAATAGCTTCAAGACTGGGTAAGACTGTTGGTTGCTTCCCCCTTATCAAGTTGCATAGTACTTTCCAGGACTATAAAAGTTACCCACAGGGAGAAGGCTTTTAAGTCAGGGCATTAGGGTATTAGTTATTGGTGTCTTCTTCAGCAATAGGGACTTACCTTCTATCTATGGGAAGAATCCCAGGACAACAGCAATACCCAATCAGAACTATTCTTCAGGTGTGGCTCCCTACTAGGGTGATTGTCATTTGTACCAAGTTGACATTCAGACCAGCCATCACACTCTACATTCTCAAATACATTAGCATAAACTTGTAAAAAACCTAATAGTTGTTTTATAATCCTTAGAGCTTCATTCCATTTACCCCTCCAGTTTTTGTGATGAATATTTCTCTATTTTCCCCATTGGTACCTATTCTACAAATTGTCCTCTGTGCTCTAAAGAATAATTTTTGAACTAATTAATTTTATGCTTTGAATGAATAATCTATTACTCTATTTTTTGTTTTTGCTTTTGCAAACAGCTTAACTTTTTTCCTAAATTTTACTTCATGCCCTATAACCTGTCTAGAAGCAACTTCTGTGTGTACATAGTATATGTATGGGTTGTGGGGATATCTGCATGTGTTCAAGACTTGAAAGTAGAATTAGAATTACTAAAGAAAGCAGAAGCTGAGATAAAACTGGAAATGAGAAACCTGAGGTAAGCCTCACCAAAAGAGCACAAGACATGGAAGAAAGCATCCCAGACATGGAAGACAAGAGAGAAGAAATGGATATCACAACCAAAGGAAATATGAAACAAATCCAAGCACAAAACATTTAGGAAATCTTGAACTCTATGAAAGAGCAAATCATAGGAACAGAGGGGTGAAAAACTGAGGCCAAACGTGCAGAAATGACTTTCAACAAAATCATAGAAGAAAATTTCCCTAAGTTTTTCAAGGTACAAGAAGCATACAAAAACACCAAATAGACAGGATCAAAAAAGAAATGATCTATAACATGTAATAATTAAAATACTAAATACACACATATACATATAATAAATATACATATTAAAATCTGCAAGTCAAAGAGACTAAGTAACACATGGCTTCTCAGTGAAGACTCTAGGAGCCTGAAGGGCCTGGACAGATGTTCTACAATCTTTAAGAAGCCACAGAGGACAGCTGACCTCTCTGACCGCTCTGTGTAGAAAATAGTGCCACATTCATCAAACCCACCTCCCTTCCCAGAAGAAATCCTGGAGTCAGAAGTCTATGTTCCTGAAAGTTTATCACCTACTGAACTTCTATGCCATATTTTTCTAAAAAGAGGGAGAAACTGTGGTTTGGTGACTTAGAGGTGTGCCTACTACATGCCTGTGAGAACTTTTCACTGTATTGATGTACTGAAATCGATGTTTGAATTAGTCTCTGCTTGGGTTGTTTTATTTGGTTTTGGCTTGCGTTTGTTGAGTTTACTTACTTCTGCTTATACTAAAAGTTTCAAGGGTCTCATTTTATAATGTCATCTGGAACTTGGCTCTTGTCATTGAACAGTAGTAGGTGCCCATGGAAGTCAAGGTGAAATGCTGGGTGACAAGCCACTCCTGCTCACTGGATGTGGAAGTTCCACTTTCTGTAGAGAGCTGTTAAACATGGTTCCTGCTGATGGGAGGACAAGTTTGACAGCTTACCTGGGCTATAACTAATGCGCCTTGGATTCTCGGGTCTTCCTCATAATCCTTTATCTTTTGCAGTGTTTGCCATATCATTTGTCTAAGTCCATCCTGTTCCTCGTCACCCTGAAGTTCCCATGACATCTTCACCAGGTTATACACTATGCCATAGTATCCAATCCAGATCACCTTCTCACCTGCAGGGACGACGATGATGATGATGATGATAATGATGATGATGGAGAAGAGAAAGAAGATAACAATTTTTGAGACTATACTGTCTTATAAATAAAAAAGACAAATTCATTTTATTCACCTTGATAATTAATGCTATTAATCTAGAGAAATTGAAATTTAGAACACTCTCAAACCTAAACACCACAAAATAGTTAGAAATTTAGCTATATTAAGTTCTACTCTCAAGATTAAAATAATATCATGTATTCTCCAATTACTCTTTTTACCTAACTAGGCTATACTTTATATGATGATGCTTAGCATCGATAATTCTGATTTAGGTAGACATAGGAAAAATAAATTTGAATAATAAAATAATAACACAATCCTCAGAAGGGAGATAAAATAAATTTAGTCAAAGAATAATATGGAAAAAAACTGGGCCTATGGGAAAACCTTAAATTTTCAAAAGAAAAAGAATACACTTTTACAAGGAGGTGGAAGGTTTAAAAAAACCCAAAACTTCAATAAAAATAATTTTTATTTGAAAAACCCAGACATAATCATTCATGCCTTTATTTCCAGCACTTGGGAAACAAAAGCAGACAGATCTTTGTGAGTTCGAAGCCAGCCTGGTCTACATAGTGTGTTCCAGGACATCCAGAGCTACATAGTGAGATCCTGCCTTGAACAAAACAAACAAAAGAATAATAATTATTATTTTAATTGACATGAACTGAAGTCCCAACTATGTTTGGATTCTAGCCTGTGCTGTACTTCTGTTATATAGGCCTTATATTTATTTAGCACGTGTGTGTGATACATATATACATATACCTTTGTGTGTTTGTGTGTGTGTGTATGTATGTATGTATGTATGTATGTATGTATGTGTGTTTAGCACATGAGAGTAAATACATGAAACCAACTTGTTTCAAAGGTTTCCCATTGTCACACAGCTGATGAGCAATAGAGTAGGTAAAGCTCTATGTGACCTATGCCATGCAGCACATGCCCTAATTCAAACAAGGACTGTTCTAATTCACACATTCATTCTCGGGGAAAGAAAAGACCACAAGGTAAGAAAAGTAAGGGAAAGGCTAGGAGAAACAAAGAGAAAATGTGCACACATTTGAGATACTGAAGAAAGGCGTCCTCTAGTCTCCTGTCCTAAAGGTCATTCACTCTCTATGTCACTGTCACTTACAAAGAAAGGAAGGAAGGAAAGAAGAAAAGGAGGGAGGAAGGAAGGGAGAGAGGAAGGAAGGAAGAAAGGAAGAAAGAAAGGAAGGAAAACAAGCAGCCAGACATCTAGTAAGATGTACCTCCCCATGTCAACTAAATTATGTACAACTAAGGGACTGTGATATTCAAAGTTCTGTAATTGAAAAATGGGTCTATTGACAAATAGTAATGTTTTCCACTACCAAAACAGAATATAATAAAAAATGCAAATTTAACTATGTTTTCTTTCTTGGAAATAGACAACCAGTGGCTTCAAGCAGAGGACCAGTCTGGGGAGCTGGGATGACTTACATGAGAAGTTGGAGAGCGAGCGAGCGGTAGAGCCTTGGAAAGATGATGTAATGGGACAGCTGGTAGAGCATGGAAGGGAGCTGGAGGAGGCAAGACCTCATCTGACCTTGCAAGCAGGGTGATTTGGAGAAAGGGTAAAGATGGATGTTGGAGACTGGCCTCGTGTACCAGAAAGAAAAAAGTCAGCCAACAAGTGCTACACCAGATTCCTACTCACCTTATAGTCAGGCTTACTGCAGACAAGGCAGCCATTCCTAATCCATGATGTGTCATTTGTCTCTGTATAAAATCCCAAATTAGAGAGCCAGACAGCCATGGCTCTGACTGTTTAATATATCATTTTAGAGTACATCCGTCACCGTTCATCCACCTCACTTGCAAATACATTACACACATGGAGGTAGCCAGGACTCCAGATACATATGTAGCAGAGGATGGCTTTATCTGAAATAAGTGGCAGGGGAGGCCCTTGGTCCTGTGGAGGCTTGATGCTAGAAGGGTGAGGCAGGAGTGGGCGAATGGATGGAGCACACCCCTCACAGAGGCAAAAGGGAGGGGGTGAGGGAAGATGGGATAGGGGGTAGTGGACAGGTAACTGGGAAGGGGATATCACTTGAAATGTAAATGAATAAAATGATTAATAAAAATGGCACAAAAAGAGAGAGAGAGAAAGGAAGGAAGGAAGGAAGGAAGGAAGGAAGGAAAGAAGGAAGGGAGGGAGGGAGGAAGGAAGGAAGGTCAAAGATGGGAGTTCTTGAGTAAATGCTGAATTCTGTCTTCTAAGGTTAATGTAAACTATCCCTTTCATTTAAACCCTGTCTGTCCATCCAACAGTACACTACACTTAAGCTGCCTCTAAGCCATTCTTCTGTTCATTTCCTATTAAGAAACTCTCTGAATCTTCATAGTTAGATTCCTGACTTGCACGTACAAGATTACATGTCTATCATATTGGAAGGGTGTGTGTCATCCATAGTTCTGGGAAGTGGGTATAGTTTGATCACTCTGACTTACCTCACTTAGCCTCATGACTACAGCACAGAGGATGAGGGCAAAAACAATCTCCATTTGTCTAGGATTAGTGTGCTGCTTAACTGCTTTTAAGGACAAAACTGGAGTTGGGCTAAAGGAAATCAGAGTAGCTGAACCAATAATCGGACTCCTGCAGAGGTGCAGTTCAAAGGAGAGAGGGGACGTCGCACTCGGCTGAAGAAATGAGTTCATATTAATATGAAGGCTGTAAAGTTAGCTAACAGTAAATGGTCCATATGCAACAGTTGATGTCTCAGCAAAGGTGTGATGCTCTGCCTGTTCCACACAGTGTTCCATCCATTCAGTCAGTGAACTGCATGATAGGAGTTGTATGATAATAGGTTCTTATTGTGACAGGCAGGAGACTGGAGAGGAAGAAACAAATGCCAGCTATCAGGGAGAGCAACTGATAAAATTTGTGTGGTGGGCAAAGAATATGAAGGTCAAAGGAGAAGCTCGTTTTTTAAAGTTAGGAGACAGAAACAATTGTGAAATCCCTTTCAAAAATGAGACTGTTGTTCGGAGGAGTCAGTTTGGGAGACAAGACAAAGAGCATTTGGAAAATGTGGAAGGATGGGGGTGTGAGGGTCTGGCTTCCAGTGGCACAAAGATTTTTCTTAAAACATGCCTGAAAGAAGTGCACCATGAAAAACATGAGTGACGTTGCTTTGCACAGTGGGATAATACTGGGGCTCACACAGGTAAAGACTATTTGAGGGTTTTATTATTGTTGTATTTTTAAAATGTATTTATTTTTTCTGTCAGGGTCTGTGTGTGTCTGTGAGTGTGTGTCTGTGAGTGTGTGTGTGTGTGTGAGTGTGTGAGTGTGTGAGTGTGTGAGTGTGTGTCTGTGAGTGTATGTGTCTGTGAGTGTGTGAGTGTGTGTGTCTGTGAGTTTGTGTCTATGAGTATGTGAGTGTGTGTGTGTCTGTGTGTGTGTCTGTGAGTATGTGAGTTTGTGTGTGTCTGTGTGTGTGTGTCTGTGTGTGTGTGTCTGTGAGTTTGTCTGTGTGTTGGCATATGGGGGTCAAAGGACAACTTGAGGGAATCAGTTTTCTCCATCTACCATGTGGGTCACAGGGATTAATCCAAAGATGATCACACCTGATGACAAACACCTGCACCGACCGAGGCGTCTCATTTGTCCCAATTTTGAATTTTTAAGTTATTTTTCAAACTGAGTCTTAAGTGAGAAAAGACTTAATAAGATTTACTTCCAGTAATTATATATATATTATGCGTGTGTTATGTGCAAATGCCTGTGAAGAGCAGAAAAGGGTGTCAGACACCCATGAGCTGAACACACAATAGGATCTAACTCCAGTCTCATGATAAAGCTCATGACCACCAAGCCAATTCCCCAGCCATGAAAAGGGCTTTGGATTTCTTTGTTAATTTTGTATCCATCCACTGTGCTGAAGTTTTATCAGCTGTAAGAGTTCTCTGGTGGAATTCTGTGGGTCACTTATGTATATTGTCATATAATATCATATCAAATCATATCATATAGTAGTCTAGGCTGGCATCTATGGTTTCTTAAAGGTTGCAAGATATCTGTTCAGGCCCTTCTAGCTTTTATAGTCTCTCTTGAGAAGTTGGAGGTAATTCTGATAAGTCTGCTTTTATATGTTACTTGGACTTTTTCCCTTGCAGCTTTTATATTCTCTTTTTGTTCTGTAGATTTTGTGCTTTGACTGTTATGAGGCAGGAGGATTTTCTTTCTTATAAGCTTCTTGTATGTTTATAGGATTTCCTTTTTTAGATTAGGAAAGTTTTCTTCTATCATTTTGTTGAACATATTTTCTGGGCTTTTCTTTCTTCACCTTCTTCTATTCCTATTACTCTTATGTTAGGTCTTTTTGTGGTATCTCAGATTTCCTGGATGTTTTGTGTCAGGGATCTTTTAGATTTAGGATTTTCTTTGACTAATGTTTTAGTTTCATGTATCTTCTACGTCTGAGATTCTCTCTTCCATCTATTATTCCATCACTAATATTCTATTAGTGATGCTGGCATTTGTTGTTCCTGTTCACTCTCCTAGGTGTTCCGTACCCAGGATCCCCCTCAGTCTGTGTTTTCTTTATTGCTTCTATTTCCATTTTCAGGTCTTGAACAGTTTTATTTCTTTCTTTCATCTATTCAATTGTATTTTCCTGTATATCTTTAAGGAATTTGTTTCCTCTGTAAAGACCTCTACCTGTTTGGTTGCATTTCCTGGATTTCTTTAATAGATTTACCCATTTCCTCTTTAAAGGCCTCTATCATCTTTATAAGATCAGATATAAGGTCATTTTCTTATGCTTCGGCTGTGTTAGGATATCCAGGGCCTGCTGTAGTGGAGTAGCTGTGCTCTGAAGGTGTCATATTGTCCAGGCTTTTGTTGATTGTGTTCTTTTGAGGGGTTTGGCCATCTGGATGGCTTTGGTCCCTGAATATTTCTATTATAGTTAAGTATTGGGGGGTTAACCTCAGTGGCCCTGGTGTTGCCGATCTCTGATGGGTTTCTTTTAGCTGTATGGTTCAGGATCTGCAGGTCTGATGAAGGTGAGTGAAGAGGTGGTAGGAGAAAGGAGGTCCCAGACTGCTCAGAGCAGCTGGGGATGCCCCAGAGGACTCAGCAAGCCGGGGAGGTATATGGGGGAAGGAAAGCTAATGTGTATGGTTCAGGTTCCACAAGTCTGAGGAAGGTGGGAAGAGAGATGGCAGAACAGAGCTACCTGAATATTCATTCCGTCATCTCTCTTCAAGCCCTGCATTCTATCTCCCCCTTGATCCACTGTGTTGCCGAAGCTTTCTGCAGAGCTTTTTATTCCACATCCTGCAGTTTTTACTTCTAGTCATTCATATTGATTTTCTTCAATTTTTCTGTCATTATTGAATTCCACTTTCATATTAATTTTTCATTTCATTCTATTTATGTTCTCTTGGAATGCATTTGTGACTTTTAAGATTTATTTGAACAAACTTAAAATTGTTGTTTTACATTTTTGCCTGGGACATCCACTGGTTTACTCTCATTAGAGGGTGCTTCTTTCTGTGACTTCTAAGGCGTCAGGTCACTTTGTTTTTTCTTGGTCCTTGTTTTTGTGCAATGGTTCTTTCACACATGGAGTTAGACTGTTGGTTGGATATTTCTTTAACCACCCTAAATTACTCAGTGGAAGTGCTTGCAATCATCAAAATGTTTCCAAGAGACTTGATTACAGTAGAATTACGTCTCCATTTTTTTTCTATACTGAAGATCTCGTTCACTAGTTAGAGCCTCAGCCCCGGATCAATATTGAATATTCCCAGAATTATATAGTTTCTATCAGTAAAACTATCAATGAGTAGGGCACAATGAAAATGCAGTGACCATCCAGTAAAAAGTGATCACCCCTTAAACTCAGATTGTTTTGGGAAGTGGAGGAACGTGTGTAGTGCTGTGAACGCTGAGGTGTTCATTACTGCTTGGGGGTGGAGGGAAAACAGTAACACTCGTGGTTAGAGCTGGATCAGGAAAGAAGCATAGAAAATAGAAACTAAATAGAAGTGGTAAACAGTGCTGGGGAGATGGTCTGCCATTAAATGTTAAGTATCACAACCAAAGAAAGTGGGAGACACACGGACAAGGGAGAGAGAAGACATGTCTGTGACTAATGGTAAAGTAAATGGAGGTAAAGAAAAATTACAGTTTGATAGCCTAAATCAATCCCAGATTTCAGAAGCCTGACACATGGGGGATCCCAAACTAGGCCATGCTATGTTCCTTGGAATGACCAATGATGATGATGGTGGTGGTGATGATGGTGGTGGTGGTGATGATGATGATGTAAAGAAAGGAATCAAAGAGAGAGACTAAAAATAACCAGTATCTTGATGACTTGACATTGGGCTTTAAATAAAAGAGAAGAGGAGAGAGATGAACATGGTAGAGAGTCTGAATGTGATCTCTTGCCTGCCTGGCATCCAGATTCTCGGTGTTCCTTCCCGGACTTCCAGATGCTAGTCACACCTGTGTGCGTTCAGATCACAGATGCTGGCCAGGCCCATCAGTGAAAGGTTCTTTACAGGTTGGGTTGGGAATGCTGATTTTTCCTTGAGAGGACCTTCCCAATGTCTATCACCTGATTAGAGACTGTAGCTCAATCCTTCTGCAGACTCTGGTTCTAACCAGGCTTCCACCTCATTGGATACTGCATGGTTCTACTTCCCAGTTTTTACTGTATAATCTAAAAGTATCCTGTTGGTCTCTCTTTGCTCTGAGATTCCCTGGTTGCCATCCCCAGAGGTTCTAGCTGTCTCCTGAGGAGAGTCGATTTTTAAATGACTTCCTATCATTGCTTCAGTGATATGCCCAGAAGAGAGGTTCTTCCTCGTGCTTCCTCTCTCTGCCACTGCAGCAGACAACTTCTGTCTCCTTCCCTTTTCTCTGGTCTTTAAAATCTCTGTTAATGAACATGTTGTGCACACTTTCTCACGTCTCTGCCATGGCTCCTGCCCTCTGGTATGGCAGCTCTGCTTCCCCAGGAGGAAGGAGCTCCCTCGGGATGATGTGGTGGATATGCTTGAATATGCTTGGCCCAGGGAGTGGCACTATTAGCCTTGTTGGAGGAAGTGTGACACTGTGGGGTGAGCTTTGAGACCCTGCTCCTAGTTGTTTGAAGACAGTCTGCTCCTAGCTCCCTTTGAATAAAGAGAGAACTCTCAGCTCCTCCATTGCCACGCCTAGCTGGTCGCTGCTGCACTTCCTGCTGTGATGATGATGAACTGAAACTCAGAACCTGTAAGCCAGCAGCAATTAAATGTTTTGCCTTGGTCGTGGTGTCTGTTCACAGCAATGGAAACCCTAAGACAAATGGATTTTTTCTCCTGTTCTGATTTATATGTTCCCGTTTTATTTTGATATTTAAACCATTGATATTTAGCTGATACTCATCTCTTCTTATAGTTGTTATCAAGTATTCCACAGCTTATTACCCAGAGATTCTAATAGATTATGTCTACATGTTGCTCTACAGCTTCTATTCTTCTGACCTCAGTGCTTTGATCCTCCTGCCATAGTCTCCTGCAGAGCTGACTTTATGTGCTACCATCCCTGTCTCCCAACTTCCTGACCTTAGAAAAGAGCAATTAAAATACATACAACCCACTTTTCTTCACACATCTAGATTATTAATTGAAGAAAAGCATTTGATAGGACACCAGCAGTTTGTGTCAAATTGGATATGATTTAGTTTTATGGTCCTCAAGCTCAATAACAAATCCAGAAAACGCATTCTGGTAACTGTGTTCTCAAACTCAAAATTCTTTTGACAATTCCTTCTGATTTTTTTTTTTTACAAGTAAGCTGCTTGAACTGCAGTGGAGTATTGCTAATAATATCAATGAGGAGAGCCTATTACATGTGGTGTACTGACAGTTAATAACAGGAGAAACCTTTTGGAGACAGATGGCATGTGCTGCAACTGTCACAGAAAGCCTTCTCATCCGCATGGCTAGATCCTTCCTGTGAAGCTTGCCTGCTACAAAACTCTTAGTCCAGGACCAAGTCACAGCATCAGTCAGTCTTCTATTCTGCTATCAGTGATTCTAGGACAGCTATCAAACATGTTACTTTAAATATACAAAGAGAAGCTGTCTGTCTAAGCAGGCAGCGCCTCAGGGGGAGAGAAGGAAACAGAACCAAAACTATACATTCTCAGAATTTATTAAGAATCTGTGTTATTTGAAAGCCAGCATTAGGAACTCTCTTTTTCAATAATGTTTTATCTTAGTGGGCAGACTTGTCATAACCGTTAATTACCATTCTGGATATGCAGACTACAAACAGTCTGCAAATGTGGAATACACACATTCCTATTTGTATGAGTGACTATAAGTGGGTTCAGACACTGTGATTTTGACAAGTACAATTCTACTTTGTGAAATCAAATGTGTGGCTGGAAGGTAGCACAAATGTATAATGTGGTTCAAAGTGTACCTTTATTAGATGCTGTGAGGGGTAAAACTGATGCGGCCAGGGCCTGGAAACTAACATGGATAAAACTCACCAGCAAACCATGCATTGGCAAACGTGGAGCAGATGGTGCCTGCCAGCAGCACTGTTCTCTACACCAATAGAAACTACAGCATTAGTGCCTACAGAATACACAACTCTGTTGGAAGAGGCAGATATGAAGAAAGTAAACAGAGCAGCATCAATTGTAGTGATGCTGTGAGAGCCCACTGCTGACAGCATGACTGACTAGAAGAGAAAGAAGTGCCATGACAAGACAATGGTCAGTCAAGTTTCAAAGGATGAAAACGTGAACTGTCCAAAAACACTCCAGAACAGTCTTCCCAAAGGAGACAGAGAAAGCAAAGGTTTTGATTCAAAAGCAACTTACATGTTTAGAGAAATAGAAGAAATTTTCTGGTAAAAAAAAAAAATAATGCCTTCTGAAAGGCCATCCAGTGACCAGCCCAACTTGGGATCCATCCCATGGGTAGGCACCAAGCTCTGACACTATTACTGATGCCATGTTGTGCTTGCAGACAGGAGCCTAGCATGGCTGTCTTCTGAGAGGTTCTACTAGCAGCTGACTAAGACAGATACAGATATAGCCAACCATAGGTCACCAACCCCTGTGGAAGAGTTAGGCTAAGGACTGAAGGAACCGAAACGGGTGGCAACCCCATAGGAAGACTAACAATTTCAACTAACCTGAACCCTCTGGGAGCTTCCAAAGACTAATCCACCAACCAAAGAGTATACATGGGCTGGTCAGTAGACCCTGGCACATATGTAGAGAGGACTGTCTTGTCTGGCCTCAGTGGGAAAAGATGAATCTAATCCTGCAGAGACTTGATACCCCAGGGAAGGGGGATGCTGAAAGGGTGTGGTGGGGGTGGATAGGTAGGGAAGCACCCTCTCAGAGGTAAAGGGGAGGAGGGATGGGGTGAAGAACTCTGGGAGAGGGAACAGGGAAAGGGGGCAACATTTGGAATGTAAATAAATAAAATAGTTTAATTTTAAAAATGCCTTCTTATTCGAGGGGCCATTGAGATGGGTCAGTGGGTAAAAGTACTTGTTGCCTACCCAGATGTGGTGATTTTGAGCCCCAGAACTCATAAAATGGAAGGAGAGAACTAACTTCCCCAAGTTGTTCTCTAACCTTCATTTGTGCAACCATGACACACTCATGCACATGTGTACATGTGCACACACACACATGATAAATAAATGATAGATAGATAGACAGACAGACAGACAGACAGACAGATAGATAGATAGATGATACATACATACAAAGAAAGAAAAAGAAAGAAAGAGGAAAATAAACAAACAAAGGAAAAAAGAAGTATTTTAAGTGACTGTTTACTCGATATAGGTAATCTTTGACTTGGAAATGTGATTCCTCACAGGTTGGCCTGAGTCAACCTCTGGAAATGCGAGAGACTAGGGCTAGCCATTCAGCAAGCTGTCTGTCTGAGATCTCCAATAAAAACTATGAATAATAAATCAAGGGAAACCTCCCATGGTGGAGTATACCCTTGATATGTATCACTCACTGTTACTAGTGGGAAATGCTGTCCACACAGCCTCACTGGGAGAAGACAGGAGGATGTGGGCACTTGGCTTACTCTGCTTCATGCACTGTGTTTTACCTTGGCTGGTTTTAATTCATATCCTTTCACAGTTGTAAGTCATATTGAAAAATAAGTGAGTTTGTTAATTTTTTGAGTCCTTTAACAAAATAAGACAAGAACTGCCTAGGGGATCCCCAAGGTCACCGTGGGTGTCAAAACATTCTGAGACACCCGCCTCAGGCTTGCAGCTGCTGTCAAGATATTTCTGAGGACTCCCAAGCTTTGGCACAGATAACGACAGACATACAAGAACATGAAAATGAAGGTTGCATTTTGGTTGTGTAATATAACCACTCATCAGAACATTATACAACTATAAAAATGATATTAGACATACATACATACACAACACATTTATGTACAAGTAGTAGCAAATGTTATTTTACATATATAATCACAATTGATTCCTGTAGCACATATTAAGCAAGTAGGCAACAGAATAAACTGAAGAGAACTGTTCTTAGAAATACGCTTCCCACTTTTGCAGGGAATATTGGTGGCCAAAGACTGAAAGTTAGCAGATTCTTTTAGTGTAATGTGATAGTGGACTGGAAGAGGATGCTAAGTGGGGTGTCAAAATGTTTTTGAATAACTAAGGAATGAGTGGAACATGTCTCACTTAAATTTCATGATCTTCTCCAACTGTAAATCATGGAGATCTATTCATTATAAATAATTATTATCTGAAGCTATAGCTGAAAAGGACAAAAGTGGTTTGTTTTCATCAGGACCAACTATGATGCTTACAAATATGTTTACAAAATACTAGACTCCTGATTCCTTGATTTCTTTTCAGTTTCTCTAAGCCAAATTTGTACTACCATGAGATACGGATTATGTTAACAGAAGCAGGTAATTTTCACAAATTTTTATATCCCAAGACAAAACGAGGAGTAAAAAGAAGAAAACTTGTAAAGGCAACCTTGGGAAGTAAAGTAGCGTAATAAAAATGTTATGTTTACAGGTGTGCTACAAAAAACAACAACAAAGTCTTTCATGAGCTGGGGAGATGGCTCAGTTGGTATTGTACTTGCTGTTCAAACATGAAAATCTGAGTTCAAATTTCTCACACCCACATGAAGAAGCTGCTATGGTGGCACAGACTGAAACACCAGCATGGAGGGTAGCTAAGACACGTGGACTCACTGGCCAGATAGTCCAGGGTCGGTGAGAAACATGTCTCAAAACACAAACAAGTAGAGTTTTTCAGAAAACAGGCCAGTGTCAGCCTTTGTTCCTGCATACCTATGTGCACATGTTCACACTTCCTTAAAATTCAGAACTCAATGACAGAGCTATGCTCATCTTGAGTTTCAGGCGTGCAAAATTTCTGACACCAAGTCATATCCAATGAACTTCTTTTTCATTTACATCTGCCTTTGCTAGTCATTTCCTCTTCCATTCTTACATACGTCTCTCACCAACTGTCTTCTTTTAATTCTTTCCAATCAGCAGATACTTTGGGATATGGTTTGAAAACAAACTGATCCAAGGTGTCAGGAGCCATAATGGGACAAGCTAATAATTAGCAGGTGATCATCCTGAAATGGCTTGCCTTGTATTATTATATAACATGTAACAAGTGAGCCCTTATCAGCAAGGCTGTAAGGGACTTATTTTAGGAAAGATTCCTATTAATATGCTTTTTCTATTATTATTATTAAACATATCTAAGAATCACTAAGCAATAGCACACACCTTTGGAGCAGATCTCTGCAGACCCACAAAGATGTACTCTCTTGTGGTAATGCTATATAGACAAATAGATGACTTTTTAAGTCTTAATGATGATCCTATAAGAATTTCTAAAACTATATCAATGATTATTAAGCTCTTTTATAGTGGGACTGCTATTAGGTCCCTTTCTGATGGTGAAAACTGCAGTGAGAACTCTACCAGTCTCCCAAGTGTCATCAGTTAATTGCTCTTAGATAGTGAACAGACTTTCTCCTGCTCAGAGCGAATTCCAAGAGGTTGTAAAACAATTAACCAATGGTCACTAAAAGAGAACTAATGATTTATTATAGGTGCTAGTGAAAGACCCCCCCCAAGGGGACCCTCACCCAAGTCCGGACCTGCACACCCCAAGGACACAGGAGAGACCTTCTTGATGCAATTGCAGAGGAGGTTTAATGATGAGGGCCCTCTGGCCGGAACATATCTCATGCAGGAGATAGAGGTTCCGACACAGAACCAAGGAAACTTGGGATATTTATGGGTAGGGGTTGGGGAGAGCGGGGAAAATTTGGCATGGTTACATATGATTGGATATTTCAAACATCAGCAACTTGCAGAACTGGCTACGTGTGAGCTGGCAGGATGACTAGATACTTTTGACCATGAAACCTCGGACCTCCCAGAAAGGGAGGGAGAGAGAAGTAAACACCAGATAGCCCATTACTCACTTGGGCTTGTTTGGACTTGTCTGGGCACGCCCTTGCATGCCTTTATTTTTGGTCACCCTGCCCCTGCAGGGACTTAATATTTTATTATGACTATATTTAACAAATTGTTGGTGGTCTTTGCTGACCATGAATTTTTTGTTATTGTTTCAATGCTGCTTTCAAATTTTATTTTCACACTAGGACAGAAGATAAAATATTGCCTGAGTTTATCTATACAAAACTTCACTAATTTTTTAGTTATAGTTTTAAATCTTCAGTGAACCTATGGAACTAGACAGGTGATGGATGTGTGAACCCCTACCCATAAATATCCCAAGTTTCCTGGGTTTCGGGTCGGAATCTCTATCTCCTGCGTGAGATATGTTCCAGCCCGAGGGCCCTCGTCATTAAACCTCCTCTGCAATTGCATCAAGATGGTTTCTCACGTATCCTTGGGTTTGTGCAGGTCCAGACTTGGGTGAGGGTCCCCTTTTGGGGTCTTTCAGATGTTTAGCCAGATAATTACTCCTAATGGATATTCATGTAAACATTCTCTGTTGTAAACTTCTATTTCAATTTATGATTTGATGTTTGGTGTGAACTTGTGATGAACTTTGTAACACGTGATCATGTACTCTGAAAGATGTATAAGTACTGAAGAGAAAAACAAAGAAGCAGTAATTGTAGTAGTAGTCGTAGAGGTTCGTTAGGAGCCATTAGTCCCTTCCTTTCCTTTTCCCCTGTCTAAAATTCTTTTCTTTAGAACTTTTCCCTTATTAGAATTTTTCCCTTTTCCCACTCAGGACCTTTCCACTTTTCCCTTTAGATAGCTTTCATAGAAAACTTTTTACACTTAGTAATAAACTCTATATAACTTCTCTAAGTGTTTTTTTCTTCCTATGACCTCAGACTAGCAGGCATAAAATAGAGCCCAGCAGTTCCTGCTGAGATAGTACAAAGGCTAATCACCTAATCCTCTGCTGTTTTAGGGCTATGGTGCTAAGTACCAGAAACTGCAGTTTCTAGCCAGAGGATACCAGTGGGCAGGTCAGCTACAGTAGCATAGTAAGTAAACTTTTCTAGCATAGATAAGTAAACTTTATTATACAACAACCCTAAATATCTGTAAGACCAAATCTTACCCCCTGCTGACGCTCTTCCCCCTCTGCTGCCTCAAAAAGAACTGACAATAAGAAGGGGTAAAAAGAAGACTTCACCTTCTCCCCCTCCCACACCAGGGCTGCCCCTCTGCCCCTCCCCCCCTGCACCAGGGCACAGTAGGAACACCTGGGTCCTCCTCTCTCTACAGAGATACATCAGTTTGCCCTGGGAGAAGGGCAAACACTAGGAAAAGGCCTTCTGCACAGTGGGAGCAAAGACACAAAGTGAAAATTTCACCACAATAACACCATAGGAAGGCTTGAACTATCCACACTATAACCTCCCCCTGAGCACAGCATTATGTAACTGGAACAGAGCAGTCTACTAAAGCATCCCCAGCCTAAAGAGGGAAATGGACATCTAAATTAGGAAGCCCACAGGATTCAAAAGTTTATACAAAGAAGCCCACATCATGATATTGCATGTAAAGGGCCAAGCCAGCAAATTCTGAAAGCAACAGGAGAACAATTCCTTGTCATGTACAAGGTGAGTCCAGGAGACTAGTGAGTGAATACTAAGAGACTAGTAAGTGAGTAACAGAAGACTAGTGAGTGAGTACTAGGAGACTAGTAAGTGAGTAGCAGGAGACTAGTGAGTGAGTCCAGGAGACTAGTGAGTACGAGGAGACTAGTGAGTAAGTCTAGGAGACTAGTTAGTGAGTGAGTCCAGGAGACTAGTGAGTGAGTTCAGAAGACTAGTGAGTAAGTACCAGGAGACTAATGAGTAAGTAGAAGGAGACTAGTAATTGTGTACCAGGAGACTAGTAAGCTAGTAGCAAGAAATCAGTGAGTGAGTCCAGGAGACTAGTGAGTGAGTCCAGGAGACTAATGAGTACCAAGAGACTAGTGAGTAAGTCTAGGAGACTAGTGAGTAAGTCTAGGAGACTAGTGAGGAGTCCAGGAGACTACTGAGTAAGTCCAGGAGACTAGTGAGTGAGTCTAGGAAACTAGTGAGTAAGTCTAGGAGACTAGTGAGTGAGTCCAGGAGACTAGTGAGTGAGTCCAGGAGACTAGTGAATGAGTAGCAGGAGACTAATGAGTGAGTAGCGGTGAAGACCTCCAAATTAGGGAGACCCTTACTCAAACCTCGGGATATCGTGGCCACCCAAGAACTCTCGCAAGACACCGGTACCTGGATGCAAACAGCAGAGGTTTATTAGGGAAATAAGCCGGCGGTCAAACCTCAAGCTCTCTCGCAAGAGCAAGCAAGGTTTGGCACTGAGTGATGGGTACGGGGTCTTTTAAAGAGCAAAACCACAAACCAGGGGAGTGGGGAGGGGGCAAGAGGTTGCCAAGGATACATAACATGAGAATAGTGATACATTCCAAAGAAACCCACCCTAAAAGGTTAATGGCCATGGAAATTATCCAGTACAATCATTTTCTCAAAAATGTGGTTTCACCAACTCACTGCCCTACCTTGTCATTTATCAACTATTTATTCTCACTAGCTCCAGCTGTAAAGCCACAGTCCTGTCATTGTGTTTTTACCACCTGAATGACTTTCACTCCTTACAGCCAGTTCCTGGAACTGGCCTGGCTTGTTTCAGAGAAAATTTTCCATGTCCCTAAAAGAACTTAAAAGGCATCTATATATGTATATATTCTATAAAAATGATTTTTATAATTTTTCATTCTTCAGCGGGAGACTAATGAATATGTATGAAGAGACCAGAAGCAAAGTTTTCAGATACTTTTCTGGGGAGAAGGGAATGGGGTATTATATTCAAAGTACTGGAAAACAATCCATTAATAAGTAGTACTGCATCTACAAACTAGACTCCAAAAATGATAAACAGAGGGCTAGAAATGGATTCCATAGGTAAAAACAGTCGCTTCTCTTCCAGAGGACCTGAACCTGGTTCCTAACAACTACACTGGGCCACTCAAAAACACCTATATGTAACTCTAGTGCCAAGAGATCCAACTTGTCTTTCAGAACAATGTGGTCATAGTGTGCTTATGTGAATATGCCCACTCGCAATTTTAAAAATAATAAAAATAATTTTTAAATAAGAGACTTTTCCACATAGAATGGCATAATCCAACTGCCTTATAAGAATGCAAATGGAAATTTCTAAACAAGAAACAACAGAGGGAAATATTGCAATATAATAAGAAAGAATACAAGAGATGCTCTCTACAAAAGAGTCTTGTTGTGTTTTTAAGGATGCTCTCAGTCCCCCAGACTCTAAGGCATCTGAATACTTGATCCCCAGTTTGTGGTGCTGTTTGGTAGGTTTAGGAGCTGTGGCCTTGCTGGAGGAAGTTTGTCACTAGGAGTGGGTTTAAGGTTTCAAAAACCACACATCATTCCCAGTTGGCTCTCTGCTGTTTGTAGATCAAGATGTGAGCTCTCAGCTTGCTGCTCCAGGTGGCATGCCTGCCTGTTGCTATACTTTCCCACCCCTACACCACTGTGGCAGTGACAGACTCTTAATTCTCCTGAACTATTAACCCCAGACAAACTCTTTCTTCTATAAGCTGCCACAGTGTTGGTGGCATTTTGTCACAATAGAAAAGTAACTAATACAGGCAGAAAATAAAGACAAGGAAGGGCTGCATGCCATGTAAATAGCAATGAAAGGCAAGCTGGGAGAATGCCTGTCCTAGAGAGAAGGGGCTAGGGAACAGGTGGTGGTGTGAAGGAGGAAATGAAAAAAAAAGGGGGGATTTTAACTGAGAATAAAGGCACTAATACAGAAGAAAAAGAAGAAAGAGATAACATATTTGGAAAACCTATAGGGAAACATTTTATGAACTTCCTTAAAATTATGCATTATGTGTGGTATGGTATGTGTGTGTCTATGTGTGCGTTTGTGTGTGTCCATGTATGTGCCTGTATATCTGTGTGTGTATGTGTCCATGTGTATGTGTGTATGTGTCCGTGTGTATGTTTGTCTCTGTGTGTGTCTGTGTGTGTATGTGTGTGTTTAACTTGGAGCTATGACATAGAGTATAATAATGCTTCCCTCAAGATTGACAGGCTGCCTGACAAATACCCAGTGACAAGCATGAGAAATGGCCCCTTGAGTAGTTGGTCAGGAAAGCCCAAGCAAGAGTCATCTGAAACAATACAGGCTGTTGCTGTTGCCCTTGGTTGCCTCCTCAAAGTTAAAGGTAAGACACTATTGCTTAAGAGACCCCACAGCTTGGTCACATAGCTCAGAGGAATTGAGGTTGAACTGACCTAGTAAGCTCCTGCCTGACAACTAGCTCCCACAGTATCCTAAAGTGTTATGCAAGTTTCCAAAGGAGACAAGCAAACAAAAGTCCTACCTAGCTGTAAAGCCTATACACAATAATGACCAGTCCAGTGAGACATCCCAGATGGTGCAATAAGACGCCCTTTGGGGGGGGAGAGGTGAGGGTAACCATCAACTTATTAATTAGACTTAAGGCCCACTCAACAGGTGGAAATTCTTGCCTGATACAATGAATCTAGCAAACTCTTAGTGGCTGGAGGTGTCATAGACCGTAGATGAGAACTTACTACTGCCACTTTTCTGAGCCAAAGTAAATTCTAACTGTTTGGTTTTAGTTTCGGTTTTGGTTTCGGTTTCTGTCTTTATGCACTAGATAAGGGACTCTCTCATCCCTCATCAAAAAAGCTTCTTTCTACAAAAGCCTACAACTGGTCACAAAGCAAAGAGTAGGTGACCATCAGGTGACTATCCCAATTTATATTTAATACTGTGCTAGCACTACACTTAAAAGAGAGAAAACGGTGAATGGGGGAAGGGGGAAGGATACACAGACTATAAGAGCCAGAAGACCCATCTTCGGACATGACAGAGAAGTCATACCTGTGAAATCTCAACAATATGGTCACCTAGACAGCACCAGTTGACAAGCCAGCACGGGTGGCCCTACCCCTAGAAGAGGAGCAGAGGCCATCACTGGCTGCTGGAGGAAGAATCCATTTCCTCCAGGGATGAGCTTTCTGATAGGTTATCAAATTCCAAGAGGCCAGCACTAACTATATGCGCAGCACTAAATGAACTCCATAGGTTATGTGTATGTATGTATGTATGTATGTACATAGGTATATATATATAATAATAATAATTAAAGAAGGTAGAATTGTAAGTTTGAGAGGGAAGAGGGCTCATGGGAGGAATTGTGGAGATAGGAAGTGTAGATATTATAAAAGCTCATATCTAAAATTCTCAAAAAAATAATTTAAATAAAATCAAAACAGAAAATGTATATAAAATGAAAATTTGTTTTTATTTTTTAAAACTATGTATATACATGTGTATGGGTGTGTGCGTGTGATGTTAGTGTGAGTTTGGGTACCCACAGAAGCCAGAGGACCCCTAGAGATGGAGTCACAGGCAGATCTGAATATCTAACCTGGGTGCCGGGAACTGAACTTGTGACCTCTGCAAGAGCAATCTCCCAGGTACCTGTTCAGCCTCCATTGCTGTTGTTATTAGAAGGAACAGTTCAAAATCAGACAGCAATAGGAATGAACAGACTTAAGCAACAGTGGAGAATAAATAGGTTCAACAGACATGGATAGAGTGCTGAATGTGTAAATTAAGTACAATCTTGGAGAACAACTAGGTTATATAAGGGATCAAAAGAGAGACTGGAAGATATCCTAAGACAAAACAAGACAACATACTGAAACTTCAGAACAATGCCACAGCTGTACAGAGAGAGACATTTATTGTAATAAATATTCTCGAATTGTTTTACAACCAAAGAAACAGAAAGAGACAAACTAAACCCAAAGCTAGCAGGAAGCAACAAAAGAAGAATTTAAGTAGAAATAAAGAAATAGAGAATAAAAAAAGCTAATGCAGTTTTTTAAATAATGGACAAAACTACCCCAATACTAATTTAGCTACACCAATAACGAGAAACAAATAAAATGATAGCAATATCACAACCTCTGTAAGACAAAGGACAGTAAAGCTGTTATTAAAAACCGTAATGTACTATAGTTACACAACCAAGTATGAATAAATGTTTCTAGAAATATGCAATCTGTCAAGGCTTAGTTATAAATAAAGAGAATGTCTATACACCTATAAGTAGGAAGATTATTACACCGGTAACCAAAACTTTCATACCTCAGACAAAGCCCAAAGCCGGATGATTTCAGTAGTAAATTCTATTATGTACTCAGACAAGAGGTCAAAATACCCAGAATGGTTGACTACAGGGATGAACAGCACCAGTGTATACATCTGCAATACAATTCCTGCACAGGCTCAGGAATATCACAGATGATGAAGCAGGAAGACTGTGAGAGCCAGCGGGCCAGGAAGTCTGTGAGACTGTCTCGTAGAAATGACGAGGAGCTGCACCCGTGAACTGTAACCATAGCAGTGTGGCTGCCTAATCAAGACCAGAGCAGTGACAACACCAACAGACATGCTAAGAAAGAGGGCAGGGCCATACTTGTAGACAAAGAACCAGCAACTGAGGGATGTGCAGAGAACAAGCATTAGTCTTCCCCTGGAATGAGCCCTGTAATTTCATGTATATATGAGCAACACTAAATGGACTCAGCAGTGGTTACTTATGTAGGTGTATGTGTGCATGTGTGTGTGTGTGCGTATGTACAAGCATACCTGGGTGCACCCATGTACGCATGCATGCGTGTGTAACAATAGCCATAAAAAAGAGGTCATGAACTTGAAAGGAAATAAGGAAAGGGATCCAGGAGAGGCTAAAGGAGAACATGGAAGGGAATGGACGGAGGGGGGAGAGGGGGGATCCAAATACTACAGTGAAAATTAACAAAGGCAACAGCATTGCTTCTTAAACTTCTAAATTAAAAACTACAGAATGGAGCACTTTTAAAATAATTTTATGAAACAAGATACAATACCATGAAAAGAGATGAATTATATATCAATATCCTGATAAACTCAGATGTAAAACTCAACAAAACATGCTAGTGTATGAAACAGGTTTTGTTACCGTACCAAGTGTCTGAGACAAACAACTTAACGGGAGGCATCAGTTATTATGTTCTGGTTTGTGGTTTCAGAAGCTATGTCGATGGTGGTGGGAGCCTGTGGTAGAGATTTCCATCCTGTGGCTCCCAGGAAACAGAGCAGGTAGGTGACTATGACCCAGGCAATCTTCAAAGGCCCTCAACACCACATTTCCTCCAACTGAGCCCCACTTCCCAAAATGGTTCCACCACCTGGGGATCAACCATGGTCATGTGGGGACCATATTCAAACTATAGCAACTAGCTAACTAAATGTAATAATGCATTGAAAAGATCACACAGTATGAGCAAAAAAGATTGATCCCTGAGATGATAAGCACAGTTCTGTAAGGTAACTCACTTCATATTATGTACACATAAAAGCAGTGAAGGACAAACTGCCACATGGTAATAGTAATTTAAATTGATGTCTGGTTGTTATCAACTAAAAGAAGCAGACAGGGCATTTAAAAATAAAAAAATAACAAGCTCACTTTATAGTTATTGACAGATAATGTCCTTGGATCTCTATATCTGTGACCATGAAGCGACAATACTGGAAGAGATGACTGAGAACACTGGAAACAAAACCGTACTTGCTTAAGACATTGTTAAAGAAATTAATGAGAAAGGTACCTGCGAACCATTTTATGCTAATGTTGATTTCCAAAATACACAGGAAGTACACAGACAATAAAAGGACTGGCAAGGTGGCCCAGAGGGATCTTTTGCATGAGCCTGGTGACCTGGAACAACCCACGACATTGTCCTCTGACCCTCATATTGACAATGTGGCATGTGAACCCACACACACAAACCACACACATGCACATTAATAAGGAATAAAAGTTAAAAGTAATTGCAGCCTAGTAACTAAGTGTATAAGAGAAGCTGGAGGGAAGGAGGTGAAGAGAGAAATATATTGCAGTTTTAAAAATTAAAAAGAGAATACTGCAAAGAGAGATGCTGAGATATTGATCTTAGACAGGCAGGTGTCTGGTTATATTTTAAATAACATCAAGTTTTCTCTACTGAGGATATGTGTCCTTTGTGAGGAAGCAGTGAATCTCCACAGTCAGACAGTCACATAGTCATATTTGCTTCTCTCTCAGCAGCCAAGATGAAAATCCACAGGGTGGCCTAGCAGGTGATACATGCCTACAATTCCAGCAGTCACTCAGGGGAATACAGATGGAAGATCAAGACTTTAAAACTTCCTAGAGGGCTCCAGGCAAGGTGTGGCTACACAACAGGACCCTATCTCAAAGAGGAGAAGAAACAAAATTGGAATATAAATTTCCTCAGACTTTCTAGGCAAATAAAAACAGTCATTGCCTTGCTCCCATCAAAAGTATAGACAATAGGCTTAAAGAGTCAGTTCTTTAAAGTAGACATACAAACAACTAACAGAAGATGAATGAAGGTTATGAGACAAACATAATCAAGGCTGTAGAGAACCTGCAGTTCTTTTGTGGTTTTGTTGAGAAGGTGATATGGTGCAGCCACTATGGAAAGCTGTAAGTAACTTCTTTGAAAACTTCAAGGCAAACTGCTGAATGGGCCAGCTGTGCTGCTTTGGAAGATTTATCCAAAGGAATTAAAATTAACATCTGAAAGCATATTAGCGATCTTGTGGTAGTGACACCTGTTACCTGCACCAGCATATATGAACCTTAATGACATGGTGGCAAGTGAATCAAGCCAGTTGGTGGAAATACTACAATAATACAATAATAGCGATTTTAGGTAATAGAAATGATTATGATCAGGTACTGGCTTTGGAGACATCAAAACTACTGACCTGATGGTTGTCATGACTCTGGTAGAGGATGACATGCAAATTCCTGAAGCAGTCATATATGTCATACATGCACTATAGACATGTAAAGGAAACACATATATTTATGTATGTGTATATATATAATTTGAACAGGAAGTCTAAACCATATTTATATCTATATCTATATCTACACACATACACATACATACACACACACACATATATATATATAATTTATGTATAATTTGGACAGGAAGTCTAAACCACATATATATATATATATATATATATATATATATATATATATATAATTTATGTATAATTTGGACAGGAAGTCTAAACCACACACACATACACACACACACACACACACACACACACACACACACACACACATATATATATATATATATATATATATATATATATATATATAAAATTTATGTATAATTTGGACAGGAAGTCTAAACCATATATATATATATATGTATATATATATACATATACACACACATATATAGTTTATGTATAATTTGGACAGGAAGCAGGAAGTCTAAACTATATGTATATACACACACACACACATACATACACACACATATATCATTTATGTATAATTTGGATAGGAAGTCTAAACCTTTTCTCTTTCCTTTGCTGATATATTGTTATGAAGTTACAGGTTAGGACCTACTTTAGCTCTCTGAATGCTTGAAATACTGTATTACTTCTAGTTCATTGCTGGTTTATATTATTTATATTTCATATATATGCTTATTCATTTCAAACATGTTTATATAATTCATACATGTTTATATAATTCATACATATTTACATGTTTTCATGTGCGTACATATATATTATATATATGCAAGTGTTACATATATGAAGGAGAACTGAGGATGATTTGAAGGGAAGAGGAGGACAGTGGTTGGCAGGTGGGGGGGAAGTGAGGCGTGGAATGAGTTCTATGGAGCTACAGTGACATTTATGGATGTCCTAGGAATCATTTCATCTGTGAATGTTAAAACAGGAAACCAACAGCAAGGACAAATAGTTAAACTCTGAATGACAGAGCAGGGTGGTGGGTGCAAAAGGCAATGACTTACAGACTCACAAGTTCAGAGAGCTGTTTGAGAATGGCATTCCTAAAATATTCAATACTTTTATAAAGAATACAGTAGTAAAGGACAGATGTCCCAAATGTGGTGATGTTGCATTATGAATGTCTGTTTGCATACATTCATGTGTATGTGTGTGCCTCTACACATGTATATAACATAATATTATATTTTAATGTTGATATTTTAATGTTTAATGTATTGCATCAACACACTGAAAAGACTTCCCATTCTAATGTGCAAGATGAAATTGGGAATTTCTCTACCTGAGCATTACTAGGTTTCTGTTGGCGTTCTTCTCCCTACACCCCGAGACTGGATTTTACTGCATAGCCATGGCTATTCTGGAACCCACTCTGTAGACCAGATTGGCCTTGAACTCTCACAGAAATCCCCCTGCCTCTCCCTCTGTCTCTGCCTCTGCTTTCTGAGTACTAGGATTAAACTTGTGTGCCACCACCACCACCCAGAACCCAGGTAACTCTGATAGACAAAAGGTGTAGAAAGAAGATGAAACATCTAGGCCACATAAAATACAAGAATAAATCATTCCAAAACACACTTATGACCTTAATTCCGACATATGTAACATAGAACTTCCAAGAACAAAAATAATAACTTTTTATTAATGCACACATATCAACTCCTTAATTAATTTGGACAAAAAGTTTAAACCTTTTTCCTTTCTTTGTGATACACTGTTAAAACATGACAGGTTAGACTGTATCAAAGTGCTTTAGAAACAATGTACTATTTTTAGGCCATTGCTCTTTTTCTTCTGTGTTGGACTCCAGACAACTGAACTAAAAGAAATACTTTGAATTGTCTGTGCTTCAAAATGTTAATTCCTTAGGTTGATAAAATCTTTGAGTATGTAAAGTAATTGAGATTTTCAGTTTGTTATTTCATCTTATAGCAGTAACTCTCACCCTTCCGAATGCTGTGACACTTTAATACAGTTCATCATGATGTGGTGACTCCAACTATAAAATTATTTCTGTTGCTCCTTTGGAACTATAATTTTGCTACTGTTTGAAGTCATAATGTAAGTATATTAGGTGACCCCTCTGAAAAGGTCATTTGACCCCCAAAGGTGTCATGACCCCAGGTTGAGAACCACCACCCTATAGTAGGCACACCAGGTATCATGAGCATGATAGTAGGGACACTTTTGTTTAACTGTCAACAGAAATGGCTAGGAAAGACAATAGAACTTCCTGAGAAAAGTAACAATATTTTTGAACTCTAAAAATATCCCAGTAACCCTTTGCCAAGTTAGTTTGGATATGATGAAAATCTTAAAATAAATTTAGAAGGACAGTTTCAGCTTTAGGATCTATAGCTTACAGTTTACAGACTTCACAGACTACATCTCACGGAAGCAGTTTTGACAGAGTCAGGAAAGCCTGTCCTATGTTTGCTGAACACAGCACAGTCACACAGGGCCACAGAATTTAGCTGTCAACTTAGCTTTGGAAATGGAACTACAAATGGTCATGGGGTCTTTTCTTCCATTATGCTTACAGATCCCACTTACTGTCACCCACTCTGAATTGAAAACACTCCCTTCTGCCTCTCCTACAGCCTTCAGAACACTCTGCCCAGCTCAAGCCTGCAGTTAAGTAGGGAAAGAAAGAGAACCCTGAATGGTTCCTCCTGAGCCACCTGGCAGCTCCAGGGTCCCAGGCCAAGAACATCTTACTGGCACATGAAGTTGTTCCAAGACTTCTAGGCCCACACTGAAGCTCTTGTGTAAGAAAGAACAGAGCACCACTGCAACCTGGAGGGCTAGCCAACCCATCTCACACTGGATGCTGTAGGTACTTCCTCAGAGAAACTTACAAGGATGGGGAATATGTTAAATCTTCCAAAACCTGACTTACAGGCCAGATTATAATGCACAGCTTCATCTTAGGGAAGAGGGCAGCTGAGAAAAAGGGATGCACACAAGTTAGGATTTGCTCTTGGTCCAGTTCGTCAATGTTAGACGTGATGCTGTGAGTGGCAACCATAATGACAGAATTTCTTTGATTATCCTGTTGACTCTAAAACATGTACTCATTTTCCAACCTTCATTTGCATTATAATGTTAACCAATTCTTATGCCCAGATCTTACAAAATTTTGTTGTGAATTATCTAATCATGTCTTTTAAAACTGTGAATTCTCTGTTTTGTGGAGTCTTTCCTTATCAGACATGAAGATACTGTGTATTTTCTTACAGTTACTAAATGGACTGTTCCATGAGGAACTTTGAATTTATTGCATCTAGTTATGATGGGTGATGACTAAATTTTTAAATGTCAAATGGATAATTGATTATACAAATTCAATGTATTGATAATTCTTTTCTCCCCTGGTTGAGTGCTACATGTATCAAAATGTCACCATGGACAGCATACAAACATACTTGTGGCATGCACTTAGGTATGTAATTCAGTGTATATGCTTGTATATGTGTGTGAGCATGTGTAAGGCAAAATGCCTGCCAGTTCCCAAATATTCTTAATATGAGTGAAACAGAGAGACAAGGCCACACAGTTTACTAATGCTTGTCTCACAGATAAGCATGATAATACAACAGCAGAGCAGCTATTTTCTTGGACAGACTTTTCACAAAATATTAGCCATTAGCTACACACACACAGGTTAAGTTTAGGTCCCTGCACACAGGCTGTTAGATTAGATCAAGGCTCAGATGCATTTACTCTAGTTAAATGCGAAAAAGTTGAGTAATATGTAATAGTCTCACAGAAGCTCTATGCTTGGGCCACTGAGTGCTACTTTAAAAAAAAAAAAAACAACAACAAGAAAACTGGAAGGAAATAAAAATGGTACCACAAACTAAGAAAACTAGAATATTATAAACTTAGGAAAACAAAAAGGTGGTACTTGATGAATGTAATAAAAATAATCAGTATCTAAACAATGATGCATTTTAAATGAGAACAGAAGTTGTCAACATAAAAAGGCTTTATAATTATTAAACTATTATACACACACACATATACAGTATGTGAATAAGATAAAAGATAAGATATATCTCCAAAAGCAACATAGAAGAGAAAAGAATCTACTTCATATTCTGCTTCCAGGGTGTTGTCCTGGAGAAAAGTTGGGGCAAGAACTCAATGCAGGGAGGGACATGAAGCAGAAATGGTGAGGGTACTATGCTTTGCTTCATTATACGACCTAGGACCACCTGCCTAGAAGGTGCTCTGTAGGTCTGCTGGTGGCACTACTGCAGGAGGAAAAGACAATCTTTAGGGTGTGTTTACCTGACAACTGAACAGCATGTGCCAGACAGTAATGGGGTAGCACCTGGCCCGATTCTTGAGACTCACAGGTAATCCAGTTCAATAGACTACACCAATAATCACTTCCAATGACTTATTGTTCTACCTGTGGAGTTCAGTTAGCCTAAAAGATCTTCTCAAATCAGGGTCCCTCTTTTAAAAGTAATACTAGTGATTCTGTTAGTCTCGGGGATCATGGTAGTAAGGTACTTTTTAGATTTGGCTTTCGAGGCAAGTGTGGAGTCAGGAGTGAAGTACAGTGAGTGAAAGCTGAGCGTGTGGGCATGAGCCTGAACCCCAGTATTGGGAGGCTGAGGCAGGAAGATGCTTAGCTTCTGACCAACTGAAACTCTGTAGCAAAATATAACAATAGTAACAATGATGATAAAGATGAAGAAGAAGATGATGATAATAGAGTAATTGAAGAGAAATTTCTTGATAGAAAAAGAACAGGAGAGGAGGACAGAAAGGGGTGGTGCTTAGAGGAATGGAGGAGAAAACTCCTTAGGAAAGAGGAAATGCATCTTGTTGCCTTAGCCATCTTAAATTTGCAAGTTACATGATTGGAAGCAGAAACCTACTGAGTGTATTTTAGATATCAGCAATTACTGATTTTAAAGAATCCATTTTACGAAATACTTTCCCTGGGAACTCTTACTGAACTGAAAGCTATTATTCATATACGTAGAAGGCAGGGGTGCTTAGAAAATATTCACTGGAATGAAAAGTGCATTACTTACAATTGTTAGAGATTCTGGAAGAGAAATACTTCAAGAGAGTTAAAATGCTTGCTCCATCTAATTCTGGAAGCTCTTTGGACTTGTCCATGAGGAAAATATCCTGCTGTGGACTTTTACAGACACAGAACCCAATCAAAGCCGTTTTCCTCAGGTCAGAGGTAGCTGCATACAGACAGACTTCTGCAATAATTGTTGTATATGCGAAGATAATATGTGAGGCCCAGGAAATATCATATATATTATAGTTCTCTTCCTGAGACAAAAAAAAAGTACACATTAGAGAGTTGAGGTATATTCTGTCAGGCTTAGAAACCGGATGATGTATAGTATAATTGTAACAAAAGTAATTTATTCAAATGTAATGCAGCTGTTTAAAACTAATTAAAATTTCTAAATGTACTCATTAAACTTAGTTTTTGATGCATATGTTTTCTTAAAAAATAGTTCAGAAATATAAGTAGCAAGCAATCAATTGCTTTAGTCATCAAAGATAAATTAATCTATTAATCCTCCTGTACCCATGGCAGATCAGCAGGCCTGCTCCCTGACTCCACAGCACTGCCTGTCTCTCAGGAGGTCTGCCCTAACCAGGGACACAGAAGAGATCCCTGCCCCAATATCCATGCCATCTGGGACCCCACAGAGTCTAGCAGATGTGGGATCTGTCCCATTCTTCCAGTCTACAACTCTATCTGCATCTATGGCAGATCAGCGTGCCTGCTCTCCTATCCCACAGCCCTGCCTATCTCCCAGGACGACTGATCTAACCAGGGACACAGGAGGGCTGCTCTAACCAGAGACAGCATTGTCTGTCTTTCAGGAGGACTGATCTAACCCAGGTCACAAAGCTTTACCTGTCTCTGGGGAGGTCTGCTCCAATCAGAGACACCCAAGCCAGTTAACACTAGACATAACCAAATGGGAAAGCAAGAACATGATCAACAGAAGTCAGTACAATATGGCACCACCAGAACCCAGCTCTCCTACTACAGCAAGCCCTGGATAACTCAACACACCTGAAGAGCAAGATTATGATCTCAAATCCTATCTCATGAAGATGATAGAGGCCTTTAAGGAGGATATAAATAACTAACTTAAAGAAATATAGAACACAAGCAAACAGGTAAAAGCCCTTAAAGAGGAAACAAATAAATGCCTTAAAGAAATACAGAAAGATACAACCTAAGAGATGAAGGAATTAAACAAAGTAGTCTAAGACCTAAAAGTGGAAGTAGAAACAATAAAGAAAACACAAATGGAGGCAACACTGGAAATGGAAAAATATGGAAAAGAGGTCAGGAAATACAGATGTAAGCATCATCAAATCACCAAAAAAAAAAAAAAAAAAACAAAAAAAAAAAACAAAAAAAAAAAACCATAGAAGATATTGACAAATCAGTCAAAGAAAATACAAAGCATAAAATGTTCCTAACCCAAAACATCCTGGAAATCTAGGACAGGACATAAAGAAAAGACCAAACCTAAGAATAATAGGAGTAGAAGAGAGCAAAGATTCCCAGTTCAAAGGCACAGAAAACATCTTCAATAAAAATCATAGAAGAAAAATTCCTTAACCTAAAGAAAGAGACGGCCGTAAATGGACAAGAAGCCTACAGAACACCAAATAGATTGAAATAGAAAAGAAAATCTTCCTGCCACATAATAATCAAAACATTAAATTTACAAAACAAAGAAATAATAATAATAAAAGCTGTAAGGGGTAAAGGCCAAGTAACATATAAAGGCAAACATATCAGAATTACACCTGATTTATCAACAGAGACTCTAAAAGCCAGAAGATCATAGACAAATGTCTTGCAGACACTAAGAGACCACACATGCCAACAAAACTCTCAATCACCATAGATGGAGAAACCAAAATATTTCATAACAAAACCAAGTTTAAACAATATCTTTCTACTAATCCAGCCCTACAGAGGATACTAGAGTAAAAACTCCAACACCAGGAGGTTAACTACACCCAAGAAAACATAAGAAACTAATCATCTCACAATAAATCCATAGGAAAAGAAACACACACACATAAAATACCACCTCTAATAGCAAAATAACAGGAACTAACAATCATTGGTCATTAATATCTCTCAAAGTCAATGGACTCAATTCCCCAATAAAAAGAAACAGGCTAGCAGAGTGGATGTGTTAACAGGATTCCTCACTCTGCTGCATACAAGAAAATTAGAAATAGTTCTACCTGAAGACCCAGCTACACCCTCCTGGGCATGTACCCAAAAGATGCTCCACCATACCACAATGACATGTGCTCCACTATGTTCATAGCAGCTTTATTGGTAATAGCCAGAAACTGAAAGCAACACAGATGTCACTCAACTGAAGAATGGGTACAGAAAATGTGGTTAATTTACACAATGGAATATTATTCAGCTATTAAAAATGAGGACATCATGAATTTTGCAGGTAAATGGATGGAACTAGAAAATATCCTGAGCGGTAACCCACACCCAAAAGGGCATGCATAGTATGTACTCACTGATAGGTGGATATTAGCCCAGTAGCTTAGAATACCTATGATGCATGCACCCCACAGAACCAATGAAGTTAAACAAGAAAGAAAGTCCAAGTGAGGATGTTTCAATACCACTTAGAAGGGGGAACAAAATAATCATGGGAGGCAAAGGGAGGGAGAAAAAGGAAGAGAGGAGAAAAGGGAAGGATCAGGTGTTGGGGAGACAGGAGAGAGGCCCAGAGGGCCAGGATAATGAGTGGACATATGCAGCTGCTATATTGCTTATATTCTAATGTATATTTGGGTTCCAAAACTGCTTGTCTGAGTGTCTGCACACAGTTTCTGGAAACCTTCCCCCAGTTGGTTATGATTGGTAAGTAAAAATGCCAACAGCCAGTAGCTGGAAGGACAGACAGAGGCAGATTTTTGGAATTTTCGGAGTCACCACCTTTGTGAAGTCTGCCGGTCAGAGAGGCATGGCCACCATGTGAAGGAACCAGGAGAGCGAGCATGCCCTAGAGTGCAGCCAGTCGGGCACGCCCAGTCAGGCAGCCTTTTAGGTCCAGAGCAGCCAAGATAGAACACAGAACTTAGTGAGTAATAACTTGGGATTAACTGCATGGTGGTTAAGCAGTGGCCTAGCTATTGAGCTGTTTAAGGCATATCAAAATATAAGGGCTGTGTGTGCAACTTTTATTCAGAATGTGAAGCATTGAGGCAGGTAGTGGGCCTGCCACCAGGATTTATTAATTAGGTATTTAACCCAACAGATGCCTGCTCCACAGCATTCAGCTTGTGAAGAGCAACCAGATGTTTAGGGGTTCCACGGGAGCCCTTTGGCAAACAGCTCAACTAGATGTAACCCATTTCTGGTGCTGGAAGTCTCACTTGGTACACTTTCTTCTCTTATTACTTGGTGACTATTGTATTTCACACACACACACACACACACACACACACACACACACACAATCAGAAACCTACTATATGTTTTGTTTATTATGATTTCTAATTTTGTGTTTTTATGGGTTTGGCTGGTTGGTTGGCTTTGGTTTGGTTTGCTTTCTAAAGAGAAAGAGTGTGGCGTTGGGTGAGTAGGGAGGTGGGGAAGATTTGGAAGGACATTGGGAAGGGAAAACCATAATCAGAATATATTGTGTAGATTTGTTTTTTCAGTTAAAACAAAAAAAAAAAAGGAAAATCAAAGATAAATAGGAGAGAGAAAATGTCATAAAATAGAAAGGGTGAGCATGTCGGGAAGAGTAAAAGGGAAATTAGGGCACTCAGGATGGTGATACACTGAATTTATATATGAAATGGTTTAAAAAATTAAAATTAAAAGGGATTCTAGTTCAATATCATTTGTTAACTGTTAAAAAACAGAACAAACTTAATAGTCAGCAATACAGAATGAAATGATCTCCTTTCCATTAAAATGTAAAAATTTTAAACGTTTATAAATGCCATCATAATTAACTTATCTATAAAAGAATTCACACACCAAAATTAGCCACAACCAAATCTATATATCTTTTTTTCCTTTTTTCTTTTTTTATTAGATATTTCATTTACACTTCAGATGGCATCCCCTTTCCCCTTTTCCCCCCCCACCCCCTTAGGAAACCCCTATTCCAAGCCCCCTTTCCTTTTTGCATTTATAGGTTTTTTAAAAATAATGTTAATCATAGGCTTTATAAGTTTGGAATTGTTCAATCAGAGGTGTAACCCACTGACCAACCTAGATATAACAACTATCTTTGACTGGTGGAGATACTTGAACCTCTGCCTCCCTGTCTCCCCACTCTTTCTCTCTTTCTTCACCTAGCTTCTCCTCTCCTTCTTCTCCTCTTCTTACTCCTTTTCTTCCTCTCAGTACTCCTCCTACCTTAGCTCCTCCTACACATCACCCTTCCTGTTAAAATGAAACTTTTCTCTCAAAATACAATTAGAACATAATTATGCCAATTTGTACCAGTGAGGTACAGGATAGTCCTAATACCCAGTCCATCCTTTTGTTGACTAACAAAAACAGTGGTTAGATGCCACGAAGTAGGTGGCAATGCCTTAACCGTATGTGTGTTGTTAGGCCCAAGGGCCTCTTCCATCCTTGTCAAGGGGAGTGCTAACCTTCTCTCCTTTCATACAACACCAAATCTATATATCTTAACGAGCTTCTATGTGGGTAGAACGGCTATTGAGAACTGAAGCCGTGTAGCCTCACACTGAATTCTACATTTTCTCTCTCATATGTGGCATCTAGCCAATAATGGGTGTGTGTGTAAACAGATGCACACATGGTTACCGTATAATATGGTAAAAAGAAGAAGTTAGGATAAATATCAAGAGATGAGTTAAGGACTGAATTCGGGTGACAGACACAAGTTATTAAAGAGTATACAATGCTAATTTGTTTTCTAGTTCTAACTCTGCCATGTGGCTTTTGTTTTCCAGTGATGGACAACTGCAAAAGTTAATGGACATAACAGTAAAGTATTTATGATAAACAGTGACATTATGGTAAATGAGCATTTATTTTTACATTTAATTAGAATTATTACCGAGATATACACATCAGGTGCTCAAATATGACATGTAATTTACGTAATGGTAAGAACAGAACACGTTTCTGTTCCTGTCCATTTTCACATCTACACTGCAAGGTGTTACCTGGTTCTGAACAGACGAGATGCTCTCAAGGAAATCTGTCATTAGGTCCATCAGTGTTTTCAAGCAGGCCATGTTCAACTTAGCTGCTTCCCCCAGGATCAACAAAGCCAGGGCTGAATCCAACCTGAATTGTAAACAAGTGATAAAGACCTTAATAAATAATGATAGTAATCAATCGTAATGAAAAAACATTGAAGCCAAAGGAAATGGGTATTCCAATTGTCAGATATATTTATTTTCAATACTGAAAGATTCTAACTGGCATGAATTATACAAAACATGTACAAAAAAGAGTGATGTTTTGGAAAGACTTATGAATTGAAGATACTAGGCTGGCAGTGTTGGCGTAATAAGCATGAGAAATGCTCCTGTCTCTTCATATTCCTGCGTGACACAGTAGCGAAAGGCTATGACTCTCAGGAGTACCCTTGAGTCATCATAAGATGTTCTGAGTCGTTTTCCTGCAAATGGTTCAAACGGGTCAATTTGAAGAGTGTTTTCTTTTCGTGACAAACTATCTTGGTTAATATGCCAAAACCTACATATTATTTTGTTTTTTGAAAAGTGAAATATCTTGAAATAAAATGTATATTTCACAGTGAAAGAATAAGATCACAGGCTGGTTTTTTAAAATGCTATAGGAGTGGGAATTTATGCTGGAAGTTGCTAGCCATTATCATTCATACATAACAAGGTTTTCAAGAAATTACGCATTAAGTGCCGTTGTTTTCAGTTCACCCAACTGAAGTATGTACAGGCTGAAAGAGAGTTAAGAGTTCATAAATGTGAAATTGCCTGGATAGAGGTATTTGTGGCCTTGGCTTTAGGAATTTAGTAAACTTAGTATCCGGGTGTTTAGCAAGTATGTCTGACTCTCACTCCCATGCTGTATTGTGTGATTCAGCTTGGGTTCATTCATCATGCTTTCCCTATGCAAACACTCAACACGTTAAGTGAATTAAGCCAAGCTAAGGAAGACAAACACACAAATTTTTCTTTTATTCAGAATCTAGATGCCTCCCCCACCCATAAAGGGCAAAGGAAGAGAGGCATAGAATAGGTCCTCTGTGGGGAAGAGACAGGGACCTGCAAGAAGTGGGGCAAAAGGATTGGGAGAGGGAGTTAATAAATACTAATAAAATAGGTTATGAGAGGTACAGAGAAGAATGCCTTCTATGAGACAAAAAACATTTTAAATACACTAACAGAGTTCTACAGATCTCAGGGGGCTTTCACACTAATTGTCTTAGTTGATTTAAATTTGACAACTTTGGACTTATTTCAGATTTTTCAAATACCTTTCTCGTTAATGTGGCGAACTGTATGCACTGAGGAGTCTGAGACACATGCACACACTCCCTCTGATGCTTATTTAACTGTAAAGACATCTCTTTCGGCATCTCAGATTGCTTTGCAGTTTTTTCTTTTCTAAGCCATTTCTTAAGAGTTTCAATACTAAACCTCCCTGTGGTGGGTGCTGACTGCTACCTGCTTAAAAGAGCCTGGTTTTTTACTTGCGATGGCAAAGTGCTTGGCACATTTGTCCCCTTGGCATGGAATGGTGTGTGTCTTGGTTGTAATATATGAATAGGATTGTCAAAACTGACAGGTCTATATAAAATAAACAGATTATATCTAAGTACACTTGACTCAAAATTAACTTGGAGATTGAAAGTACCATGTGACATTAGTTTGGTCAATGATATAGAAGTAAAATTGTATCACTAGGTGGGGTGGCACACACATGTAATTCCACCACATAATAAACTGAGGCAGGAGGAATACAAGGTCACAGCCAGTCCAGGCTATATAATGGGACTGTTTCGAGACAAAACACAAAAGGAGGCATACAAAGAAAAATTCCTAAGCTATTTTATTTTAGTTAATAAAAAAATAATATTTAAAAAAAGAACTTTCATTTCCTTCACTGATCCTCTTCCTCTTGCCTGGAACACATTCTAATACCAGAATTTGAACTTCCACGTTGTAGTAACAACTCTGAAAGCCACATGCTGGGGGTGACAGGAGTTAGAGGACCTAAGCATCTATGTCACAGTGCTTTGCTCGTCCTGTGCAGTAACTGAAGCCCTATCTGGCCATAGAGTGCAGCTGGACTTCTCTAACACAGAGAAGACTAAATCCCAACCAATACACCTAATTCAACATGTGCAGACGTGGACTTCTGAGTCAGAAATGCTGCAGAGAGCTTTAGCTCTACTGCTAAGTAAATGTTGTTTAACAACTAGTGCATCTGCTTTCTGCAATCTCCCACCTAGCTTAGTCTTACTTTACTTGTCTATACAAATAAATAAATAGCAAAATCTGATAATCATGGGTCATTACCAACAGCTGGGTTCAAGTGTTGAATTGAGTTGAATTACTATTTCTCCAGTGTTAAAAGGTAAGGAGTTTGTTAACTTTCCAGGTAAAGTCTCAGAGTGGCTGAAGGATGTGCAGTGATCTCCAAGAGGAATGAGTCCTTCTCACACTCACCATGAATGCTCCATAGGTGGGACAAGGCCCAGAAGAGTTCAGGAGTTTCCCTCACCCTGCCCTGCCCCTGAGAACATCATACATCCTCAGTCTTCTGTTCTCTTTTATGTCTGGCAAGTTATATCTAAACTAGGGCATGCTCACTGAGCTGTGGATTGAAAACCATCTTGGTGCCAGTCACTTATGGCAGAAAATGCTCCCTCTCCAGAAGCACACTATTTTCCATCAATGCTGTTGACTGCAAGACCTTCTATAAGCAAAACTGCTCCTGCCAAAAATAGACTAGATGCATCAATACATGGGAGCTGAAATTGGTTAAAAGTCAGAATTGAAAAATCAATGAGTGCAGAGAGAAGACCTGGAGCTGGGATGGCTAAACCCTCTCACACACTCCTACCCACTTCTCAGGCTCGTTGAAAATGCGAAAAAGGTTCAGTTAACAGCAACTTGAGTTTACAAAGCTTTGAAACTAAACAGGGACCATGTAACATATAGGTATTGTGTGTTTCCCCTAATTGTGTAAATGAAGAGACTGATCCAGGCTTCATGATGACACCCACACACATCTGTACGGAAGTGAGACCACCAACAGATGAGAGTTCTAAGTTCAGTTTATTCCTCCAAACTGTGTGCCCCGTGAGTGGGTTGCTCTTTTGGAGAAATGGAATTAAAATGTTTCTAATTCCTTACATTTGTAGAGGTTATTCCAAGCTCGTCATAAATATGCCAGAAAGCACTGGCTATTATCAAAGTCCACACAACCTTGAAATCCAGTAACAAAAACGGTCACTTACTTGGCAATTTACTGGAACAGAACAAGCCATAAAATTAGTAGACCTGGATTACAAGACGCACTAAGGAATAACCTTTGACAGCAGTCTGGATCCCCTCCTCCCCCCCCCCCCCCAGCACCGCTGACCCCCTCTCCTAACAAGAAAACAAAGAAAAGAATCACAGGAAAAAATAACCACATTCATCTTCAAATTTATCCTGTGAGTCACATGACCAGGAGGAAATACAGATAATACTTTACCTTTGATGCTGGATTTTTTTTTTTTTTTAAAAACTATCTGGCATCCTAATTCTGTGCTTCATTTTATCTATCATTCATTTCTTCATATTTCTTCAGAGTCAGTGAGATTCAAAGAATAAAAAGTCCTTAGAGGTATGAGAAGAGGAAGTAAGTTATGCCACAGGAGTGCAGGAATGGTCTTTCTCGTGGGTAAACTACGGAGGTGAGATCACATGGTGGTCCTTGATGCTCACAACAGTGGATCCCAGTCTTCAACTACTCAAAACCTCATTAACTGCTGTCAACATAGATACCTTACCTTAAAATGTCAATTTTCATGGCTATCTTTTTACTCTGTGGTACATAAAGTGAAAACTAGACAGAGTCTCAAGGTCCCGTGAAAATGTATACTACGACAAAGGCTGAAAACAAATATCAGTCTGCTTACTCAAAGAAGACCATAACTCTTAAAAATAGTTCTTACAGAGAGCCCAAGGATATGACTTAGAGGATAAGGAACTGGCCACACAAGTGTGAGGAGTGTGATTTCTAATACTCCAAATTCACGTAAAGCTGGATCCATGTGACATGGAACACATTTGTAATCCCAGGGCTCCCCTGACAAGATGGGAGGCTCAGGCAGGGGGGATTCCCCAGAAGCATGCATAATGACATGCAAATATATCATTTAAATAGATTCTTTAGTAAAATTCTTTAAGTAGAAAGTAGTAACTTTTAAATAATTAGTTTAATGCCATAAAGAAACAGACCAAGTAGAATAGGGTTAGTATAAATTATTAGTCTGGTCTTTATTGTCTATAGCTACACTGTGCTATATCACTGATTTGACCCTTAGTCTACAGAATATGTTCTCTTGTGCTGCTTAGAATTTTCTTTTTATATTTGAAACGGATGACTATACAAAAATTCTCCTCTTGATCCTGTCTGCTGAAAAAATTCTTTCACTGGGTTACAGAAGTTCCTTAACTTTTAAAGGAGACTGAAGCCATTGTCAGGAAGCAATAGCTATGCTTTATCAAGCACACAGCCACTGATTCCTCCACTTGGCTGTCCCCTGGGCTGCTCTCGGCTAACTGTGTGGCAGTGAATCCAGCCAATGGGATCTTTCATTTCTGCTCTTACTGGTTTTCCAATATCACGGTAAGTTGTGCAACATTGCCTGGGCTGCGGCTCCTGGGTCACGGGAAGCCATTTTTTAGTAAATACTGTCAAGCTGAAGAGGGGTGCAATTGCATTTATGTTGTGATCCTGGAAGCATGGGACACGTTATTGAGGGAGAGATTTATATCTAAGAGGCAGGTTAGGAAATGATAGCTACAACGAATGCTAGGATTTCACAAGAAGGCTGTGAAAGGGGGAACAGAGAGCCGGCAACAGAGCAAAGGAGTACCTGGAAACAGAAAGCCAGGGAGTATGTGGGAGCTGCAACTGGTGTGTTTACAGCCCCTTTAGATACTAGGTTAGGAAAGGGAGGTGGGGTAGAAATAATGGCAGGCTGATTTCTATGAGTTAAAGGCCAGCTTAGTCTACAAAGTGAACTCAGAGCTAGCCGAGGTTATATAGTGAACGGGGAGGAGGGAAGAGGCTGGGATAGGAGGGTAGGAAGAGAAGAGAAGGATGAACCAATCTGATTAACTCATGAAGAAATGCAGTGAAGTACAAATCTTAGCCAACCAGAAACTAGATGAGGAAAAATCAATTCAAGTTTGAGTTAGAAGAACGTAAAGTCAGTAGGGGAGAATTGTCTTACTTAAACCTCTCGGAGACTTTTTAAGATGTCCAGAATACATATACATACAAGTAACACTCTACAGACTGAGCAGGACATATTTATATAGTCTATTATATACTGTATATATACACATATGTAGCAACAATTAAGGAGGTCATGATTTTGACTCCATCTGTACATGAAGGGGAGGATGGCCTTGTCTGGCATAGGTGGGAGAGGAGATTCTTGGTCCCATAAAGGATGAACACTGAGTGGGGGGGGGGGGACTTGAGGGTGGGGAGGTGGGAGTCGGGGGGAGGTGGGGCACATCCTCATAGAAGCATGAGGAGGGGGAATGGGATAGGAGGTTCCTGGGTGGTGGGAGAAGGGGGGTTAGGGGATAAAATCTGAAATGTAAATATAATATCCAATACAAAACAAAAAACAAACAAACAAAAAAGGAGGTTATGATTTGAAAGAGAGAAGAGGGTTATGTGGGAGGGTTTGGAGGGAGGAAATGGGAGAAATGATGATGGCTCTTTCCTCTCCAAATGGCCAGCAAACTGGCTCATCAGTATTTAGTGACCCACTGAAAATGGTATAGGTAGTAAGCAATCCAAAATGGAGGTCTCCTGATTTAGGTTGAGCATTGTGTGATAATGCAATGGTACACAAATGTGTATTTCCCACTAGCAGATTAAATGCTTACAGTGAGAAGCATCTATAGTTCTATGAGGAATATGAACCAAGAAAAATCAAGGAAGTAGAAACCTGGGGACTCACATGCAGCCACTTCAGCTTGTGAAGAATGATTCTTCATTCTGTCTTTCTAGACAGTGACACAACTTTTGTTTAAATGTTTCCAGTGGGACATGCCCATGAACATGAATGCTGGAGTTGCCAGGGCTGAGGAATTCAGACAGACAAAGGATGGCAGTCACCTGGCAGGAGAGTGCGGGGTCTGTTGTCTTCCATGCACCTGGTTCTTTCTTTATTTTGAGGCAAACACAAATACTCTAAAGTCTGACAAACATTTGCCATGTTGACCCAGTTTTAAATCATCAGGATTTTTTTAAAATACATACATGGGCACATAAACTGGTTAGCTTGCTTTGGGAGGTGGGGTTTTATGTGATGACACTCCTCTGAAATGTCATGCTGTTTCTCAGCTGTCTTTTTTGGCCAGCAATTCAATTAGAAATATAATTTTTTTTCATGTGAGATTTGAAAACCTTTGGAGTTGGCTTGAGCTAGCTCTCCAAAACAAATGGGGCACTTTAGGAAAAGACACCCTGCAGGGCAGAACACTGAGAGTCTAAAACAGCATATGAAATTTAGCCTGCCTTCCAGCAAACTGCCCATCTCCAGCTCTGGGTGGACAAGGGCCACAGCATGGCAGCTGGGAGTGGAGGTAGCTATAGTCTCCACTCCTCTGATTCTCCCTTGTGTTTATACTGTGTAGGCTTGGGGACACTCTTTCCTCTTGAGAAATCATGGTCCCAGAAAGGCTGCTTTAATTCTATGATTGATTGTGTGTGCATGTGTGGCTGTGTGTGTTTGTGTGTGTGTGTGTGCGTGCATGCGTGTGCATGAGTGTGCATGCGTGCATGTGTGTATGTGTGCATCCTCTCATAGATCTGATCCTGTCCATTTTCAGACTTAAAAACTGATGGTTTTTGTTTCCATTTGGTAGTCTAAAAATGGGGTTATAAGAAATGGGGTTATATAACCAGGAGATGTATGGGTCAGGTACAGACCAACAGATCAGAATGGGCTGATGAGAACTGTTTATTTATATGCACAGATAATGAAATTTCATTGGATATCTTAATCAGATTGTCTTTCATTGCATTAACTATCGCAGCACTGTTCATCATTGTGATGTCTCTGATATCCACAGGAGCTGACATCTCTCGGGCTGTTCCTCTTGGCCCTCACTGGTGTCATAGTTTGGAGGCTGAGAAAAGATGTCTTTCTTCCAGTGTCAGTCAAGAAAATCTTGACAGAGCCACTTCTCACCAGCCCTTTCAGTATCTCATTTTATTCTAAATATATTGTTTGCTTTCCCAGTTTTCACATTACCCTCAGGTATATCATAGAGTATACCATGAGAATAACAGAAAAAAATCCATAGAATGCATAAAGGCATTTCTGGTATAGTTCCAAAAATTAGATCAATGTTTTGTTTTATCTGGAGTCATAGCCTCTTACATACTGCTGTGAAAGTCCTCTAAATACCATAATAAGAAAAGTTACTTTTATATTAAATTTGATGCTATCCTGAACAGATTTAGTGCAAGCTTAAAATTTTAGTCAATTTTTTTTTGTGGTGGTTTGAACAGGAATGGCCCCTGTACACTCATATGTTTAAATGCTTGGCTCAGGGGAAGTGGCACTATCAGGAGGTGTACCCTTGTTGGAGTAGGAGTGATCTTACTGGAGGAAGTATGTCACTATGGGGGCAGGCCTTGAGTGTCAGAAACTCAAACTGGTTCTCTTCCTGCTGCCTACAGATCCAGATCCAGAACTCTCAGTTCCTCCAGTACCACATCTGTGTGCATGTTTCTATGCTTCCCACCATGATGATAATGGACTGAATCTCTGAACTATAAGCCAGCCCCAATTAAATATTTTTCTTTATAAGAGTTGCCAAGTCATGATGCCTCTTCACAGCAATAGGACACTAAGACCCTTTTAAAGATAACATTACATTTATGTAGTGTATGTGTGCTCACATACATGTGTGCATCCATGTATACAGGCACATGCCAAAGCACGTGAGAGGAAGGGCAGTTTTCAGGAGTTGATTCTCATCTTCTACTATGCATGTTCTGGATTTGAACTCAGATCCTCAGGCTTAGTGACAAGCAAGGCCACACTCTCAATGGCTGTAGTCGGTTTCTGAACATCAATAGTGTTTTATTGATTAGAATGGTGTTTTTAGTTTTTTCAAATGAAAAATTACTTTTTTAAAATGAAAAGAGAAACACAATAAATGGTATCAAAATGATTTGGCAGTATCTAGATGATTGTTATGCCCTTTTTATCCCACTGACCACTTGATACCCCTTATATAGATAATTATTACTGGTCAATCTATAAAAACTACTGTCTTCCTTCCACTGTACCCAGCCTGCTTTTGTAGGACATCTACGGTTTTTTCTTAAATTAACACAAGGATTAGGACCCTTGCTGAGATTAAATTGTCTTGTATGCTTTTTGAAAAGCACAAAGAAATAGCATCAGCACATTCATTTCACATATGTGATAGATGGCCTCATTGCTGAGATCTAACAACATGAGAAGTAAGAAATGTTTTAAACACAGGAATGAATTTCTTATCTCTAGCACATTTCATTTAATAGAGACAAACTATACAGAGCAGCCAGAAAAAAACAGGACAACAGAGACTGCAACAATTCATTGGTACAGCCATATAAAATATGCGCATGGCTTTTTATGTGCATGTCTTTGAGGCTGAAACTATAAAGTGTATTCTTAGTCAACTGAGCCGTGATTAACATTTCAGCGCTAAGGTCTCCCTGAGTCACTCTGGAGTTATAGGATTGCCCTTACCAGCATTTCGTCTGAAGCTGCGTTTTGTGGAAGAGGAGATGTTCAAGCACTCTATTCAGCTGAGGACGATTGTTCTGAACACAGGACCAGGCAGCCACACTGTGCCAGAGCAGGTGGTTGACTTCGTAGCCCCTCTTATTCAGCTGCAAATGGTTCTGAAATTACAATATGGAAGAGGCTGATCTGCCAAAAAGTTCTTTGAGTTGCACAGACTTGAAAATACATTTTAAATATACAAATCAAAATGAATATTCACTTGCATTTTACGTTTTACTGTGAGGAGTCACTTATAAGTAGTCTAGAGTATGGATAGTTGATATAAGCCTAATGAGTCAGTCTACAGTAAGACAGAAAGGCCAGAATCTCTGAAGGACCACTGTTGGACAAACTGTTCTTGGACTCTGTATGTCTCCCTCCTTCACAACACCCGATCAAGAGGCAACAGGAAAAATTTTAATAAACTGGGCTCTGAAATGTGGATTTCTCTGCATTAAGAACCAAATATGTGCCTCATAAGGTTATTGCCAATGCCTGTTAAGCATTTGGATTTTTTTTGAAGTACAATTCAGATTCTAAGTAGTTTTATCCATTTGTTTTCTTTAAGTATTTCCAGACAGCTTCATTAAATAATTGATCTGCTGCCTTGATTGGCATTCCATGACAACATTATACTCTCATCCCCGCCTGGTCCATCCTCGCCCCTGCCTTAAAGATACACTGGAAGTTCACATTCCATGCTGGTAAAAACCGAAACTAAAAGGCTTCATTGTCCTCAGTTATTATGTAAAATATCAGAGCTAAAATCTAAAGATAGCCTTCATGTTGAGTCCTCTTAAAAAGTTGGAGGTTCATACAAAATTTCAAATTAAAACCTCTCAAGTTTCTAGTAAGCTATTTAGTTATGTTCTTTGGCTGTGTAGTGATTTTTTTTCCATGTCAGGGAAAGTTAGATTCTTGAGAGAATTGCTAGAGTCAAGGTCTGCAGGAGCTCGCTGGCCCTGGGAGCAGTAATTCAGAAAAGAAACATAAACAAAGCCATGTTTGGGGTGTTACAATATTATACAGGGAAGCTGTTTTCTGAGATAGTGTGAGGCATTGGACTGAGACATGCTGACTTTGGTAAATGCTCAGATAACTCAATTTTCTGCTTTATGGTGGAGCCTGGTCAAAAAGTAAAAGCCATATAAATGAAACTGTCTCAGTAGCCCTCTACATCTCAGCCTCTGTGTAGTCTTCCAGTTTCAAACTTAGTTTTCAAAAACTGGGATATTGATCTGTTTTAAATTTTTGAGACTGCCGGACCAATTAATTTAAAACAATTATTTTCTAGGTCATAGATGATATATGGTTACAGAGACTACTAAGTTAAGTAAATAAATATCTGTGCTAACAAATGGTAAAACATTAGGAGGTGAGCTGTGTGGCCAATATCCATGGTCCCGGGACGCAGTAAAAGAGAGGCTGAAACAGGAGGATGTCAAACTTGAAGCTATGTTCAGGAAATTTAGAAAGATACTGTCTCAAAATAGCAAGCCATAATGAATCAGTCCAGGTGAGGATTCCGAACAAGAACTGTTTTATTTTAATTTTATATGATGTCGTTTTTTACACATCGTGGCAAATGAGAAAAGGTGGCTTCTGTTGTTAAGAACTGATTTGACACCTCTTAATACAGTCTGGTCTGATACAGTCAGGTCACTTTGATTTGCTGGGCACAAGCACAGACTACATGTCCCAGACTACTACTCCAAGACTATGATTTTTTTTATTGGTTTATTTATTCACATTTCAAAAATTGTTCTCCTCAGTTTTCCCTCCACAAGCCCCCTATTCTCTCCCCCTTCCCCTGCTTCTATGAGGATGCTCCTTCACCCACCCACCTACTCACTCCCACCTCACCACCTATGCTGGAGCATCGAGCCTTCACAGGACCAAGGGCCTCTTCTCCCATTGATGCCAGATAAGGCCATCCTCTGCTACATATGTGGCTAGAGCCATGGATCTCTCCATGTGTACTCTTTGGTTGGTGGTTTAGTCCCTAAACTACGATTTTAAAAAGCTATTTACTAATACTTATTCTTAAGCACAGACAAAAACCAACAACAGCAACAACAAAAAACCAAAGCCACTGTGTCACCCACAAAATATCCAGTCATAGAATCACCCCTAGTCTTCAATAGGAAAATCTAAAGAGAACACGTGGCATCCAGGTCCAAATGCTGAAAAAAAAAATGAAGTAAAATAAAAAGCCCAGAACTCTCCTGCTGAAGTATTCACAGTTCCTCCTGGGACTCCCTCTTTTCTTCTCTCTCCACTGAGGAATAAACCCCATTGTCTTTGACAAACATGTGCTCCTCCCCCTGGCCTTTGGTTTAATAGCCTTGGCATTATCAAAAAGAAAGGATTAATGTAATAATGATAATCACGTGGTCCAATCCAGTTGTTGCAGACCAGGAAAGAGCAGCCCTAACAGTTCTGTGCTGCAGGATCTCTTGTCTTTATGCCGAGTCAGCCTGCTGTGGTTGGGAGACAAATGCTGTCAGCAAGAGCACAGAGAGTTTAAAGCATTGAGATTCTCTGGCACAGTGATTATATACATGTTTGATCTAATAAAAATTTAATATATACTTTATTTTTCTTTAATTGCTTATTATTTTACTTTGCAAATTGTCAATTTCTGGTAGCTTTGAAATGGAACAGAGATGGTGCTGGGAGACTGTTCAGCCAGGGAGGTGTCTGTTACACAGGAATACAGACCTGAGTTCAAATCCTCAGCACTAACAATAAAATGAGGCATAATGGTGCTGTTCATCAACCACAGTACTGGGAGCTGGGGGACAGAGGCAAGAAGAAGATACCAGGTGTTTATGCCTGGCTTTCACACTCAGGTAGATACACCCTTGGATACACATGAACATGTACACAAACATAAAAAAGAAAGAAAACAATTAAGAGTGATTTTTACTAGATGATAATTTGATAAGCACCAAATTCAGTGACTTTAGAGAATATTTTCTCACCCTTTCCTGCCTGCCTGCCTGCCTTTTCTTTTTTCTTCCTTTTTTTCTGTTCTTTTTCTTTTAGCATTTCCTGTCATCCCTCCATCTTTCTCCTATGCCGCCCAGCTTCAGACTATCATCCCACAGCTTGCAGAGTGCCTTCTGTGAGATGCCCACGTACCAAAGTGCTGTTGGGAATTCAGATAACCCACTGCCTTTGCATGTATGAGACTATACGTATACTCCCTCCAAGTGACTGATCAGACTCTTACAACCGAGATGAGCTTGGAGATGTGGGTTCTGTGGTGGCTGCTCAGATGAAGTGTTTTCAGTTTTGTCCTGTTTTCAGTTGTTTTAGGGGTCAGTGACATTGTCATGAAAAGACCTCTTAATACAAACGTGTTAGCCAAATAGCAACAGGAATCACTGGATGATTCTTCTAATTTTAAAAACCACACATCTAGTTATGATGCTGTTCTTAGCGGAGTGTCCCAGAGTTTGATCACATTCTTTTGCTTACCGAGTGTGTGAGGTGTGAGAGAATAAGACTGCTAATCATGTTAGAATGTAAAATTGGTATACCTGCTACTTTTCAGGTAACTATATGTTAGATAATAATATTTAATATTAAAATCCTTCAAATCATACAAAGAACTACATTACTATTATGTGACAACTGTGCTTAGAAAATTCAGCTGTGCTGCTGACCAGAGGACAGAAATTCAATCTTGCAATTGGGCTCTGCCATTGCAAAGCTAATAAAAGTGTACCACTTACCAAAGTTGGCAGAAATTATAGGTCTTGGATCACTTAAAGGGACATTAAAAGGAGAAACTGTGTTCAGGGGCAAGGGAAGGAAGTTTTCTACCTTTAGGTGAAAACAAAAACCTGTGTGGTGCATCTTACAATATGTAAATTCTATAGGATTTAAAAACAATTCTAGCGTTGGTTGTACAACAAATTCAGAAACTGTTTTTACTCTATTTCTATGAGCATTAAATGTAAGATGTTTTACAACGACCAATACAGGCTATGTGTGGCCCTTTTAGTAGAATCAGAAGATAAGGGATGATAGATAGATCAATAAACCCTGGACTGCAATATAGCATCGATAAAGACAAGAGAGGAGAAAAAATGGTCACTGCTGTAGCTTTTACATTGTATTATCTCTTCCTTTCCTCTTTCATTCCCCAAAGCAGGGAATGAAGTGTGTATTGGATGAGCAGATGCTCAGCTGAACCAGAGAGGCTGGCTTCAAAAAGCCACACTGGAGAAACTGGGTGTAAACCAGGGAACGTTAGGGCTTGCAGTCACACCATGAATCAGTGCTGATTAGCCAAGTGGTGATTTAGGGTCACTGTGGCTCCACTATCCTTTATAGATGTTATATTATGAAGTAATTGGAGACGAAAAAGAAAGGCAATAAACCTGACAGCCCCAAATGTGTTATAGTTCCCTCAGAGAATCGCAAGGACGGAGCAGAGATAGAATTGAGATCCTTTGTTCTACAAAGTGGAAAAGGTACAGGAAGACACAGTGATTGTGCATGTCACTCTCGACAGACGTGTCCATTCTGTGAGTTGTGGGCTTTGCCCTTTCTAGCAACGTATGCTCAGTGCTTTCAAGGCTGGACATAGATATGTTCTTTGAGAGTACCAGCCTGGAAACATGTGTCCACACCTGAGTAAGAGTGTGGTGTGGTTAGGATTGCCATATTTGCATATGCAAATTCCATGCCAGAGCATCATATATGAAGACACAACACTCAGATCACTAAAAATATCACTGCGAATTGTCTAGGTTAGAGTGAACACCTAAATATAGTTTCAACCATCAATGGCTATGTTTTCTTGGCATTTCATTTGCAAACTATGGTTTTATTTATTCAGTTAAGGTGATGACAGTGGTGGTGGTGATTATCGTAATCATCATGAAAATGGGCAGAGGTATAGAAAGCTGTACCAGTCTCCTTAGATCACACAGACAGTTGCCAAGCAGGTTGTTACTCTTCGGGATCAAAGTTCTCTCTGCAGCTTCATATCTTACTTTAAGTATATTTATCATCAAAACATATTTTAAATTTTGAAACAAGTGCCTCTTTTTGCTTGACGCAATTTGCATTAGTTACTAATTATAACCAAATGGTCCAAATTACTTAGCAAATATCACTTTTTATGTAGACGGTTTATTGTTAATGAGCCAAGAGATGAATGCTTAAGCTTAAAAGTTATACATGTACATGATAAAATATATTTCCCTCCCTGTTAAACCTATAGTTAATGTTCGAAAGGCGTAAAAGGAAGTGTGGGAAGACTATGAAGTCACACATAATTAAGAGGAATTTCCACAAATCCTTACATTTCACAAATCATTAGAACATACATTAAAATTATTTTCCTTGAGCAGATGTAAAGTGAGTAAGTAAAAAAAAAAAAATTAATTCCTTTTAAAAAAGTATTGTCCAGGCTGACAAGAAGGCTCAGGGGATGAAGCGCTTCCTGCTATAGGTTGTGAATCCACAGCATACACATAAAAGCTCAGGCATCCCACAGGTAACGCCCGCTTTCTTGAGTTGGAGACAGGGGATCCCAGAGCCAGCTGCCTAGCTAGACCATCCAGGTGGAATGGAGCATCTCCAGGTTCAGGGAAAGACTCTGCCTCGCTCGGTCAAGAGGGTCCAGAGCAATCAGTGAAAGCTCCAACATACGCATACCTCTGGCCTAGTGATCTACACGAACACACATGCATGTATATTACACATATGCATGTCCACACACGTGCAAACATGAATATATACATGCATGCACACCACACACATAAGCAAAAAAAATGACATTTTTCCTTTATTGAAAAATTAAAAAGAACAAATAGTCTGTTTATAAATTATAAAATTAATGGAAAGCGTCCTGTTCCATAGTACTCACGTTGTTTTTCAGAAAATATTTGAGTAAAGGAAATAATTACCAAAGAGACTGAAGTTTGTCTTTGGAAAAACATGTCTTATACACAATTACAAGGCTCACTGGATTTGTGTTTGTATAATATTTGCTTATTAATTAATTGACTATTAGTAATATAAGAAAATTTGAGTATGTACTAGAATTATTTTAATCTCTCAATTTGTACATGCGAGGGTGGAGTTTCACTGTGTAGCTCTGGCTGCCACAAAAATCACTAGGTAAGGTTGGCCTTAAACTCACAGAAATCAGTCTGCTTCTGCGTCTCTGATGCTGAGATTAAAGGCATGTGCCACCCCTGCTGGCCAATTTGAGCATTGGGAGGTTTTCAGTTGACTTCAGTGTCATATTAAATGTTACTTCAACATGAAACATGGAGAACATGACCTGTTGCTTTCGTTTCACGGCCAGTCTATACTTTACATTCTTTCCCTTGATGAAATGAAACCTGCTAAAATGTCAAGTTAGGAATCTAAGTTATGCTATTGTTTGTTTTTAAGTGACTGAGATGGGACCCATGTGGAAGAGGTGTTATGCCACTCTGCCTCTCAAAGAAGTAACAAATCACATGGACAGCTCATTCCTCTTCAATCATTCTATGATCCACAAGGTGTGCATGAGCGAGCATGTGTGCTGGCAACCCTCCCTTCCAACCTCCCTCAGCTAAGCCAAGCTTTACCAGGGCATGCTGGGCTGATGAGAATGGCTGTAAAGTCACAGCGGTTTTATCTTATAGAAACACAACAGAGCATACCCACCATTATCTATTTACCTACCAGTTCAGAAAATGGGTCCTCCATTTCATCTGGGCTTCCCACAAACGGTTCAGAGTGGAGCTCTCTTTTACATATAATTTCTGATGTTTTCAGAATGAACTGCACATTGGAGAAGATGTTTGGATACTTGTTGTAGGATGGTTCAGAGAAATAAAGTGCTGTTGGAAGAAAAATAGTTTGTGAGAGGTGTTTTGTTGGTGTCTTGCACTGTGCTCCATTTGTCTTTTAGCTATAAAAGCATCATTAAGTTCCATGTTTCCAGGCTCCTACTATTGTGTATTGTTTATCTAGTTAAAATTTATAATGGTACTTGTGCCCTCTGGTGGTGAGTAAGAACACTACATCTTAAATAAATCACATGAGAGTTTTTATAATTCACGACAGCTTTGTGTGGTGGTTGAATGTACAATCAAATAATACTACTATTCTCCAGCTCTCTGGTGCCGTCAATTAAGGTATCTCTGCATCCGAGGGTAGAACTCTGTGAGATTCCCCCCAATGGTCTGCTCTGAACACATACATACATGAGCAGCATTAAATGGATTCAGTGTGATCTGTTGATAGATACATAGGCATATGGATATACTTTAAAAACTCATGAGTTTGAGAAGAGGTCAGGAGAATTGGAGGGGAGGAGGCTGATGTGAACGTAGTTCTCATCTATGAAATCCTTAAACACTTTAAATTGAAGCATGTATATGGCTTAACATAGTATGTCTATTATATATTATAGTATACAATTATTTGTTTTCTATGGTACATATTAATACATATACATGGTTACTACTCCATTTTCTCCAGTCTCAAGTGGTCAGCCCTGAACACACTTACATATGAGCAACATTCTCATATGTATGACTCGGTGGGTTTCGTACGGGATGTGACACCTGCAAGTCTCCTTAGCTAATTGCCTACATCCTACTCTTCATTTTTTTTCTGTGACATTTAAATCCACTGTCACATTTTTTTCAAATCTTGACCACACTAGTCAATATCTAATGACACCAACTTGTTCCTGATCTGTCTCTTTGGTACACAGGTGACCAAGAGCCAATGAACTAAAACCAGTCTTTTCTAAATGTTTTTAAACTATTGTGCCATAAGACACTCCCTGTGCAATCATTTATGTTTTCAATATCCATTCCTCATCAAGTCCTTCTTTCTGGGGCATAAGCAGATGCATATTGTAACGTGTTGAATTGCAGTGTTAGTGGCATTTCTGCCTCTGAGGACCAATCAGGACAGTCAGAAGGATGCTGCTTTATGTAAGGCTGCTATACATCCATGTTGAGATGGCCTCTGGAATCCTCTCCTCTCCCTATTCCTGTCCAGCGTCTATGCTGCCGATAGACTTACTTTAAAATATGAACACTGTTGCTTTATAGTTTTGTGTGGTAGCTACTGTTACAAATGGGAAACCAGGGCCTCGGTCACCACCATATGTGTAGTCGGAAAATAAGTAGTTGCTCACAAGAGGCTGGAAGGGAATGGGGTAAAGGAGGTGACGGTCAAAAAATACAAGGTTTCAGCCAAGAATACAGGTTTTATTCCTATTACAAAGAGACTAGATTTTTAAATGTTCTTACCACAAGAAGTTCTAAGTTTCTAAGGGAAAGCACTGAAGAGACACAGCCTGGCCTAGCAGCCTTCACTAGAGGCCTCTCTTTTCATAAGACATAAAACAGTTTATGCTCTTTATAGTGACAGTCTGCGGATCTTAAAATGGAGCATAAAACATTTATAAGCATAAAAATAAAAAAAATACTCTACCGTACAAATATGGCTGCAGCCTAAGCAAATGTTGTTTAAAACTTTCTAAGTGACCATGCAGGAAAAATACAAAAAGTCGTAAGAAGATCAAATAGCCAATCTGTCAAGAGAGAAGAGAGAAAAGCATTTTTGTACCGCACCAGTAAATGCTTAAAAACCACAGAGAAAGATAAACCATTTTATTATTACATTTACTTTTTGATAAAACAATTTCAAACTTGGTTGATATTATGTGTTTTTTGAAATAACTTTAAAATGGTTATGTCAAGACTGAAGTGCTGGTTCAGCCAGAAGAAAGACTTGAGTAAATCATCTCTATCCTCTTTCAAATGGGCCATTCTGGATGCTGTTTAGTTCCGTATCCTTTAAGGCAACATTGTTTTTTCGAATTGTAGATAATAGCCCTTAAATAACTTGTGAAATTAATTGATGGGGGGATATATATAAGATACATGAGAAGAGAAAACATTATGATGTATTTCAGAATTCCATTTATTTTAGCATATAGAAGGCCATTTATTATGTATGTGTAGATCACAGTGCATTATATATTTCTTCCTATGGCTTTTAACCAAAACAGTTTAAAACACAGATTCGGGGAGCTCTGGAAAATGTTCTTCTCACAGCATGCTGCACTAGGGCTCATCCCTCAGCATGTTGCCACAGTGAACACAGCAAACTCTTACTTCTCTGACCAAAAAAGTACATCTGTAGCTAAAACTGGGCCATTTGATATAAGCTACAGAATTTAGGATATCTGCAGAAACATACAATACACAAGATTTCATATAATAATGTGAAAACTGTAAATCTTTAAAGTGGGCTGCACTTTGTGTTAGTTATTAAATCAAGGAGCCACATAGAATGACAGGAACAACGGCCATTGAGTTTGCGTGAGAGAAATCAAACACTTTAACAGAGACGCAAAGTATTAACTGAGACACATGTTAAAATACAACACAATAGTCGTGTCTGGCCAAGCCTCAAATGTGTCTCCCCTCATTGTTACAGAAAGAAGATAAATGCTATCACAGGAATAGAAAGCTAGGATGGTCTTTTTCCAAATCCTCTCACTTTCAAGTAAACCCTCAACTTCAACTCTCTTATTTTTATCAGAAGCCTTTGCTATAAACATTAAATTGATGAGGAGAAATTGGCATAGAGATGTTTCTAAAACCTATGAGTACCAACCTTTAACACATAAAAGTAAGGTGCAGTGTGTGTGCAAGGGGCTTTTCACGCAGCTGACTCTTTAGGAAAGTACCATTAAGGGGTAAGGAAGTAAAAATCCACAGGCTGTATAACACACAGCAGCATGTCTGATGACCCAATGGCAGGCACAAGCTCCCAGGATTAAAGGTAAAGGCTAAAAAGGCAGCTGGGGAAGGATTATTTAAGATTTTTACAGGGACTGGTGATTATATTGAGAGAAATAATAAAGTATGCTCATGCTGTGTTATGCCCTGATTTCATCATCAATGTTACCTAACCAAGAAGTTGTCCTTAGTTACTACTACACATGGAAAAAAAAAAAACCAAAAAACAAAACCAAAAAGACAGCTAAGAAGTTTTTGTTTGTAACATTCTGTTGAAAACTATCCCTTTTCCTGTCTCTCGGGATGCCGGGACACCTCTGAGGTCTCGCTACATCTTCTCTGTAGTCTGACTGCTCAGGCTTTGTCTCTCAAGTGAATCTCTGCATCTGTCTGTCTGTCTGTTTGTCTGACCTCCCTCCCTTTCTTCACCTTGCTTCTTCCTTGCTTTTCCTTCTATCTCTTCTCTCGTGTCCCAGATGCCTCTGACTGGGAGATCAGTGCTACACAGGAATTCTCCTGCTCTGTATGTTCGTATTAATACTGAAGCTCTATACAAAAGTTTTATTTTGTAGCTCACACATACCAGTGTGGTGATTCTTATATTTTACTCTCTATACTTTTAGAGGAATGTTTTAATGATTAAAATACTTACATTTAGAAAAACAGATAATGGGAAAGACTGTGCACAAAATCTGGACTTGGGGCAGTGTTCAGGAACCTTATATTACTTATGTAATCGGGCCCTAATAGTTTCATTAAATGAGGAGTCAAATGTTGGAGATGGGGGTGGAGAACAACTTCTGACAATACTGCCGCCATGACTTTGAAGGCCGATTTAGGAAAAGTTGCTTCTTTCTGAAAGAGTCCAATCTACCTCTTGGTGACATGCTCTGGCCATGTCCAGTTTGTGCTCTCTCTGTCTCTGTCTCTGTCTCTGTCTCTGTCTCTCTCTGTCTCTCTCTGCTCTAGATGCTTCCAGATGCCTCTGGATGTTGTCTCCCTTACCCACAATAAAAGCCTTCCCCCCGACGTGTGCCTGTAACAGTGCTTTTCGAGAATGTCTTCTGTCCAAAGGCAGTAGCAGGAGGAAGGTTGTGTTACAGAATCACTTTTCCTCTGCAAAAAACCAAGTCAAGGTGGGGAGTGGGGTCACTGGAGATGTGGATGTCTGTGCTGCACATTTCCGTTTGACCTCTTTCATTATGAACATGCACATGGATGTTCTTCTGTTTCACACTTGTATGTATATTTAAACTCTGATCTGTTTTCATATTTTCAAATATAAATGTGTCTCCATAATGAACAGTTTGGTAAATAAAACAAATATTTTAATTCATTATAATTGGGACTGGAGAGATGGCTCAGTGGTTAAGAGCACTAACTGCTCTGCCAGAGGTCCTAAGTTCAATTCCCAGCAACCACATGATGGTTCACAACCATCTATAATAGGATCTGATGCCCTTTTCTAGTGTGTCTGAAGATAACAACAATGTGCCCACACACATAAAATAAATAATTTTTTAAAAAAATGATTATAATCTCAGCATACCAAGACAAGCATTGACATGTTAAGTCTTCCCTTCTACTTAGTATTTCAGGTCTCTGCTTGGGCAATTTATCTGAAGTTTCCTAACATTCTGTCTTTTTCTCTTAACATTTTCAGAAAGCTCCAAGACTAAGGAGAAAATATACTTATCTCTCTAAAACTTCCTAATGGATTTGGGAATACTCTCTCGTGACCAAAGCTGTAAAATGCATATTTTGCTCAGTCAGTTTTGCTTGTTGTAGAGACAGATGGCATTAAAAAAAAAAAAAACCTTCCCAATCTTTCTTTCCTTTTTTGTAATAATGAAACCATTATTTAAGCTTAATTTATTTGCAATAAGACCACTAGTTACTCTTAATATTATTTTTATAATATTTCTTCCCACATCAACTGTTCCCACGTCAACTGGCTATTACAATCATTGGACACATTGGACTAAAGACTTTACAAAGCATAGCTCATCTGATGACGCCCCTGCTGAATCACTCTGGCATGACACAGTGCTGATGGGGCTACATGCGTCAAATTGAAATGAAAGTTATTTCTCAGAAGTTTTAAATAAAAAACATACATTTAAAAAAATCCCTAAAAGAAATGACAAGAGAGAGAGAGAGAGAGAGAGAGAGAGAGAGAGAGAGAGAGTTAGTTCAGCAGTTAAGAGCATGTATTGCTCTTGAAGAGGACATGGGTTCAGTTTCCATCACCTACATGGAAGCTCACACATATACAAGTGCACACACACACGTGCAGACATGCACACACATACATACATACATACATACACACAGACTCATGAACACCCATATGCACACATGCACAGAGATACACACAGGCACACATATATACACATACACATATGCACACATATACACATACATACATGCACACATATACATGCACAGACATACACATAGACACACATACACACACTCATAAGACATATGCACACACACATTTGTACATATACACAGACACACACATACACTCACACACATACAATCAAACACACACATGCATGAACACATACACAGTACACAGACACATGAGAGCAAATGACTCATACACATAAAATGAAAGTAAATAAATCTTTTTAGTCTTTAAAAGAAAATCTATGCCTACTTAGAACAGCAGTATGAACTGCTTTTACACAATTATATTCTTACAATATAGAAAATTTTCTATGTTGTAATTATATTGTAATTGTAATATTATTATAATATAGAATTTTCTTTGAGAAAATTCTATTTTTTTAAACTATTTGATCTTTGCTGTCAAGCAGCAACCTGCTAGCCATGCTCGAAGATCATTAAATTACCCTTCTTAGATGCCAATGTCTTGCTTGATCCCAAAGCAGACAGCATTTATAGTCTACCATTCATGCCTGTAACAATTAAAATTGAAAACATACCTTCAGCAGTTTTATCTCAACTGAATATAAATAACCCTTCATGAATGCATCACAACAGAGTCGATATAAAACTGATTCCGCAAGAAAAAACAGGGCAGGAAGCTGATCATAATCAAAGGAAACATGGTCCAAGGAGGCATGGAGCATATTTAAAGCTTCTGAAACATGAACAAAGTGAAATTTTGTCACTGAAAAGTTAACCTTGGCTTTCTGCATATTATACTTACATCTTGCAATTCCGTGTTTGTCCATCTGAATCTGGGCTCCTTTGTACTCAGATGCTTTCCAGCCTTCCCAGTGAGAGTCGCCTCAAACCTCAGGCCTAATGACTGCTTCAATCAATAGAATCCAGAAGAAGTGACTGCGTGTGATTTCCAGGGCCAAATCCCCAAAGGAAGCATCTACCTAACCCTCCTCCCCAAGGCCCGCCCCCTCCCTGGCCCCGCCCTGCTTCTCCTCCCTTTCCCTCTCTTCCATCCCCTTTCTTGGCGAAGATGGTTGGTGGTAAACCACAAGGCCTCACATCACAGTATCTCACATCACAGTCTGATAGAAGTGGCAGTACTGAGACGTTGGGACATAAAAATAAGTTAAGAGCAAAACATGTTTCCTTCCCAGGCATTGTTACAAATCCCAATTTCCTCGGGAAATATCCTCTGACCTTAGCAGTTAACGTCCCCAAACTCATTTTATAAGGCACACACATAATGTTTAGTTTAACGAGAGAAGGAATTTGATCCCCTTAAAAATAATGTTATTTAATTTCCTTTTTAGATTAGTTGGAAGTTGCTTGAAAGAAGCCGTGTAAGTGAGAAGTGCCAGATAAAAGGCTACGAGCAACACTTTCTGCTTTAAAGCAGAAGGGGAAAAGCCGAGCCAATGGCCATCTGATTAGCGTTTTATAAGTAAGGCTATAAAAGTAGGTAACCACTGCAGGTAGACTTACTCAAAGATAGTATACAGTGACTTTTAAATTTGTTACCAACTTGAGAGGAGAGGCAGTAAAAACTATACTGAGAAAATGCTTTTGTTTTGTTTTGGTTTGTTTTTTGCTTTGTTTTCAGGAAAGCATAGATTTGGCTGTCCTGGAACACACTCTGTAGACCAGGCTGACCTTGAACTCAGAGAGATCTGCCTGCCTCTGCTTCCAAAGTGCTGGGATTAAAGAACTGTGCCACCATCACCCATCTGAGAAAAAGCTTTTAAGACCCATTTTGTAATTAAAAAGTTCAACAGTCAAAGTCGTAAATTCAGAATTATACAGTAGCTCTGATAAAGGAACAAATGTCTCATTTTGATGGAAAAGGGAGAATTACTTACTTTAAATTTACTACTTTAAAGAATTAGTCACTTTAAATTTTCTAAAACTCTACTTTAAATTCTCAAATCATCTCTTTGTGAATCCACGGACACTTGGGGTTTGTCTGCAGTTGGGTTCACACACATACCATCTTGGATCTCCCCTTTGCACTGAGCCAGAAAGATGACCTCAGCCCATGCAGTCGGAAGATGTACATGCTTCCCAGAGCCCAGGGTCTTGAGACCCAACTTCCTCTGTGATGGGGAAACAGGAAAACAGCATATGTAAATATGCATCCCTTCAGTTACATGCATCCCTTCATCAATGTGCATCCTTCATCAATGTGCATCCTTCATCAATGTGCATCCTTCATCTATGTGCACCCTTCATCTACGTGCACCCTTCATCTACGTGCACCCTTCATCTACGTGCACCCTTCATCTACGTGCACCCTTCATCTACGTGCACCCTTCATCTACGTGCACCCTTCATCTACGTGCACCCTTCATCTACGTGCACCCTTCATCTACGTGCACCCTTCATCTACGTGCACCCTTCATCTACGTGCACCCTTCATCTACGTGCACCCTTCATCTACGTGCACCCTTCATCTATGTGCATCCTCCATCTATGTGCACCCTTCATCTATGTGCACCCTTCATCTATGTGCACCCTTCATCTATGTGCACCCTTCATCTATGTGCATCCTCCATCTATGTGCACCCTTCATCTATGTGCACCCTCCATCTATGTGCACCCTTCATCTATGTGCATCTCTTCCCCAAAATTATTTGACATTGAATTATTTAGGTATAACATTAATGTCTTAGTGCTGCTTACTTACACTTAAAGGTAACTGACTATCCCCATATCTTTTTTTTCTTTCAATATTGTACAACAGGTAAGCAGTTACCAACTGGAAAATGAAGTTTACATTCCATGTAACTAGAGCACCAACCCTTACCTTACACCTGACAATGAGTTTCCTGGCTTGTTCTAACAGTTCCTCCTCCTCTGCTGGATTGTCTGTATAGTTGAATCTCAATATGAATTCTTTGGTAATTGAAAATGATGGCCTGTACAGAAAAACAATAATTATAGCTATCATCTCATTTTAATTAATCATCTTCTAGTGTAACAATGTTCTAGGAAAGCACTTTACGTTTTAATTATGTTTCTCATACAAACAAGATCAGTAGCATCAAATAGACCTGAGCAGATAACCTAGACCCATAGTCTTTTCTTGAGAAAACAAAGTCTCGTTTCCAAAGGTTTTTGTCCTGTGAAAAACATTCCTGAGATGGTGACCAGCAGGCTTTTGGATGTTTTCTTCATAGGTGAAATCGAGTACAGCTTCAATTATGCTCTCATTTATGCTAAATCTTTATATCCTTCATACAGATTTGGTACAACTGTGACTACAGTGAAGTATTGAGGGAGAAAAGATATATGGAGTAAATTCAGCTATGAGCAAGTAGCCATGATGACACTGCCTGAGAGGATGCCATTGCAGGGCATCTGCAAGAAGAGAGGCAGAGCTAGGGAGCCTTCATGTCGCTGTTCAGATGGTCTGCTGAGAGCTGGAGGAGAGGACGTGGAGTGTATCTACAGGGATAGTCACATGTATGCCTAGAGAAGGCATAATAATTGTTTGGATCAAGAAAGTGGCAATATAAGTAAAGATGATCGTTTGGATAATGTATATGCATTACACTAGACTGACCAAAGACTGATCAAGCTTAAGGAAGCAGGGACTCATGATTCAACTGACCCACTGAAAGGACAGAATTGCTACTTACTGAAGTGGTACAAACTGCTAGAGTTACAGATTTGATATAAGGGTGAAAAGTAAGTTCAGTATTAGACATCTTTTGAGAAAACAAAGTCTTGTTTCCAAAGGTTTTTGTCCTGTGAAAAACATTCCTGAGATGGTTACCAGTAGGCTCACATGATCTCAAATGATGACAAATGGAGAACAGAGAGTAACATGTGGCATATGTCTTAGGGTTTCCATTGCTGTGAAGAGATGACATGACCAAGGCAACTCTTATAAAGGACATTTAATTGGGGCTGGCTTATAGGCTCAGAGGTTCAGTCCATTATCATCAAGGCAGGAGCATGACAGCATCTAGGTAGGCATGGTGCTGGAGAAGCCAAGAGTTCTATATCTTCATCGGAAAAAAAAACTAAGAGTAGACTTTCTTCCAGGTGGCTAGGAGGAAGGTCTCAAAGCCCACCCCCACAGTGACAATCTTCCTCCAACAAGGCCACACCTATTCCAATAAGGCCACACCCCCTAATATCACCACTCCCTGGCCGAGCACATTCAAACCACCACAATAAATAAACTTCAGCAACAGGAAAAAGACTCAGGTTAGATATCTCTACTTTTGCCTCATCAATACATATCAATTATTAGCCTTAAATAGGAGAGGGCCCTGGTGCAGAAAAAGAAAAATTGTCTTAAGAGAAGTAGGAGAAATACGGTTGTGGTCTTATTAAAGACAATAAGTATAGCACTGATGAACTCTTTGGAACGGAAGGTGACTGTGGCTCAATGCTGCTCTCAAAACAACAGTGAAGCTAGGCCAGGCATGCTAGTATTTTGGAGGTTGTGGAGGGGAGTATGTGAGTTAGAGACCAGAATAGGCTACAAAGCAAATTCCCAGCTAGTGGGGACTGTGTACTGAGGTTTCCTCCCATCAACCTCAAAACAGAAGTGAAAATCAGGAAAATATTATGAAGTTGGTAACATCAATGAATTATACTTTTTACAGTCAAATAATTGTTGAAATTGTGTTACAAGGAAAGATCTAGAGAAACAGAAACACATTTATTTATAGCTTACTGTACTCAGAATTTGCTAAATTAATTGTTTTTGGGGGGTATAGAAAAAACAATCTAATGTTGCCACTGAATAAATTATCATCCTTCTAAGCAGAAAAATATGCCAAAAACCAATGGCAATGGGGCACAATCTCGGACTCAACAGAGAATGACAAGATACTCTGCAAACTGGAACTGCATACAGAGAGCTTGGAGAATAGTTAATGATCTAACCAATTCGCTGACACAATCCTAAGCACCCCTGTGTCAGGCACTAAAATGATGCAGAGGTAGGATGGGCATGCATCCTCACCCTCACAGAGCATCCAGAGCAATCTTGGAAGAACTGAAGTCTTTGGACTTGCACAGTCCGCTGGAGTTGTAGCTGTAACATGAGCAAGTCCATGTTTGACTTCCTTCTCCCTGTTTTACTTTCTATTTATGAGATGCTGTTAGTTAGACACAGTGGAGACAGGTGAACAGTTTTTTCCCATTGCCATCAGGATGGTGCAGGGTATTTTTCAGTTCGGTTTCTCTTGAGTTTTGTTTTGTTTTGTTTTGTTTGATCTACTTGAAGCATCTACATAAAGAATCCAAAATTGATTTCCCAGTTTATACAAAATGCTGTGGCAGTTATCAGAGATAATGGTCAGCCCTTTGCTATTTTTATGCTCTCATTAGGGATTAGTTTTTGAAGTATGAACATAAGTGTCTTGTTGATGACAAAGCAAACGTTTACAGTTCCACCAAAGCCAAACACTGCTGCCTCAAACTGGAGCAGCCATGATCAATGGTTAATGTTTATCTTCACAGTCATTTCTTAATGTTGTCAGTGTAAACCCTCCTATGCATAGCTTCCCACAACCTCCAGGATTCTTCATATACAACTAGGACACTCCATGCTCAGACTTCCCACACCCTCATTACCCATCCTGTACTTCCTCCACCCTCAGCAAGAACCTTGGCGGGTCTTGGTCCTTTTCCAAGGGAAGTGACCCACACCTTCATTTTTGAAGGAGTTGTGTGCTTTTCTGTCCTGCCTGGGTTAGGTTACTATAGTTTCACATTGATTTTAATCACAGGATAAGGTAACACCAAGAGACATACTAAAGAATTTCTTGTACTTAAGACATAATCTTTCTTACCTCCATTACAGAGAAGTGATACAATTTCTCTCTAATAATCTGGATCTATCACCCCTTCTGACACTGTTATTCCTTTCTTAGCCTGCTGGCTTAAGGGCATCAGAAGCCCAAAGTGGCCAGGGGGGAGTCTGACCTTCCACTTCAATGGAACGTTTCCTGTGACTCCTGGAAGGACCTCTCCCCTGTCTGAAATTAAAACTTCTAGGCCAGTAGAATTTAAACTCACAAGAACAATAAACAATAAGGAAACGGTTGTTTCCTAGTGGGATACTAGAGTGATAGTGAGTGTAACTATTGCCTCATCCACCCTGAACCTGTAAATTCTAGCTATGAGGAAAACCATACCATATATTAGATGTTGATTCAAAACATATACTGCCTTCTGGAGAACCCTGATCCAGTCCTCCAGGCTATTGCCACTTAACTAGCACTGGAACTGCGTCTTCAAAAATACATCTCATCGTTCTATCTGACCAGCTGCTTCAGGATGGAGGAGAACATAGTGGGACCAGTGCAATTATGATCATGGGCCCTACATCACACTTTCCTGGCTATAGAGAGAGTTCCTCCATCAGAAACAATACTATGTGGAGTAAAACAATGGTGGATAAAGAGTTTTGTAAGTCCACAGTTGGTGGGTTTGGCAGAAGCATTGATACAGTAAAAATGGACATCCTACCAAAAGCAATCTACCTATTCAATGCAATTCCAACACAATTCTTCACAGAAATTGAAAAAAAAAAAAAAAACAGTATCTTCAACTTCATATAGAAACCCACACAAGACAAATCAGGATAGCTGAAGTAATCTCAAATAATAAAAGAATTGTTGGAGGAAACACCATCCCCCATCTCTAAGGGTTCTACAGACGACTTCACTCCATGTTCAAAACAACGACACCTGGTGGATAGAATGGCTGGACATAGAAGAATGCAAATAGATCCATAAACATCACCTAGGACAAAACTCAATCTCAAAAGGGCCAAGGACTTCAACCTAAGACTACATACCCTGAACGTGACAGAAGTAGAGCTGAGGAATGGCCTTGAACTCATAGGCACAGGAAAAGGCTTTCTGAATAGACCACCAAGAGTGCAGATGTGAAAGTCAACAATTAGTAGATGGGACCTCGTGAAGCTGAAAAGCTTCTATATGGGAATTATACTATTGTTCAGGCAAAGCAGCAAACTACAGAATAAGAAAATATCCTGACTAATTACACCCCTGATTGATGATTTGTATCTAAAATACACAAAGAGTGAAACATTGTAGCAATAAGGCAAATGACACAGGTTTTAAAAGGGGGTGCAGAACTAAGAGAGCTCTCGAGAGATGAAACACAAATGTTTGAGAAACAAAGAGTATTCAACATCTTCAGTCATCAAGAAAATGCAAATTAAAACTGCTTTGAGGTTTCATCTTACCCCAGTCAGAGTGGTCAAGATTAGAAATAGATAGATGTGGCTCTCACTCCCCTCTTGGTTTGTAGTAAATAGATAGAGCTAGAAAAAAAATCATCCTGAGTGAGATAAGCCAGACGCAAAAGGACAAACAATGTATGTTTTTTCATACATGTGGATGTTAGGCTTTAAGCTTTTCAATAATAAAGGAATATAATTGGAGTCATCACATAATAACGGAGACCATGATCTGCTGAAGCCTCCTGTTCACCTCGGGTTGCATATAGTAATACTATACATCCACTATATATTATATCTACTATATATAAAGTTAATATATGTATTAATTAGCATACTAAGCACCTGGTGTTGGCTTTATATATGCTGATTGAAAGGTATAGCGTGTGTATTGTTTAATTAAAAAGGAAAAGAGAAAAAGAAGGCTTAAGTCTCACACTGAAGTGCATATATTTAAAAAATAAAAAAAAACAATATTTAAGGTAAGTTGAAACTTAAAATCTTTGAGCTCATTTTGGCGTTTGAAATGTATGTGTCTTCTTAATAGAACAATATTTATAAATGTTAAACTAATGTCCCCCAATACCAAACATGGGCATCCCCAAATATACCTATACATATACTATTCAGGGTTTTAAATAAGAATTTAAATTTTATTTTATGAAATTAAATATTTTACATCAACCTCCTTATAAACATGCATTTATTTCTAAGCAAAAGAAAGTCTTGGGATGAAAAGACTATCTAATTCAATTCATGTGCTTAGAATATATTACAAATAAGTTTATTTTGTCAATTATTTTTCAATATAGGTTTTGGTCTG